>NC_056744.1:661642198-661784698 GCF_019279795.1 Protopterus annectens
AAATGTAACTAAGTAGGTTTTATATGTAAATCAGAGCAGAAACATCCTTGATGATCAAACAGTATATTGTAGCAATAGATAAATAAATAAATAAATAAATAACCAAGTAGATAAACATAACATTTTGGAACGCATTGACTGGTTTGGATGGAACAAACATCCATTATTAGAAAAATCCAGAGTAGAAATACCATGACATGACGAGAACAATCATAAAACATAATTTGCCCAATATCTGTTAATGCACTTCATAGCATCCTGCATAATTCAAATAAGTATAATTATAGAAAGAGATACAATTTTATTTTATTCTTAAAGTTTAGATATATTCATTTAAACTGGCGGTAAAATGGTTCTCAGACATAAAATCTATTTCAGAAAGTTATGCAGAAAGAAGTGATTGGCTGATGGGAGTTAAGAGTCCCTGCTTTTTTTCGAGCAAGTGGCAGTGAGCAGGGGTGCCATACGTTACTAGCATGTAAGCACCTGTAGTAGACCTATTTTTGTGTATTAGTCCATTTTACTACTAATACTTTATTAGTGCCAATAAAGGTGAATGTTGCTATAGCATGTTGTAAAGAATATCTGTATAGGGTACTTCCTTCCCTTTAACATTTTAAATCACTTATATGTGTTGAAATGTACAGTTTCTAGTTTCATTGTTTCATTGGGACTATTGCTTACTTTTTTGGCACCAAGTCCTGTTATTCCAGAACATTTTGGATTTGTTACTTCATATTCCTTTCTATTCTTATTTTTTTTATCTGTCACCCATATCTTTTAAGATGAAAGTGGGTAAGGAAGTAACATTAGATCATTTAGAAAAAATGGTAAGCTTCCACTAATATCCATCTCAGTGCCAATGTTAGATGAATAATCAATGGATAATTCAGAAAAGCACCCCTCTCCTTGTCTTGAGCCTGTTTACTTGGGTGTGCTATAGTTTTATAAGTTATTTGCAAAACAAACCATCCTTTTGGATTTCTTTCATGTAAAAGGACATGCATGTTTTGGCCTTCTTATGACCTCGTCAGCACAGCATATGTGGACTGTGCCGTGCTGACAAGGTTATAAGAAGGCCAAAACAAGCATGTCCACTGTTAGTGGGGTTTGTTTTATTGGCCTGAATGTATTCCCACAGATTTAAAAAGAAAAAGTAAAAACAAAATCATGAATATTTAGAAGCCATATCGAGGAAACACCTGATGGCCTTAAGTGATCATTTGCATAAATAGCCCATGGGCCTCTATTACAGGAGGTTTAAGGAATCACACAGTGAAAACTCTAGCTGGGTTAGGATTTTCTTCTAGTTTTTACTAATTGTTTTGTTTGTGCAACTTGTTTACACTTTGGTTTTCATGTAAATGGAATTCTCTACTCAGAATTCCCCAAATCAAAATTAGATTTTTTCATCCGTCTTGCTTAAATCTCAAAATCTAACTCCTTCAGTGTTTGTAAATAATTATTGTTAAGTTCCACATATGCTGGCTCATTTGAAAAATTATATATATACCACAACTAAGCTGGAATGTACCTTATCATTAAGCTGAGGATCCACGGTATTTCACAAAGTATTCTTAGAGAATTATAAAGACAACGTATTCAGTTTTACTCTAATTATTAATTCATTCAGAATCATCAAGTCCTACCCCCAAATAAAGGTTAACCCTTAGACGATATGACATTGTATTCTTAGCTATTTAACTTTTTAAAGTTTTGTTGTGTGAGATAGTTGCATGTACCATTTTTATGTCCTGAGTTTAAGTTACAAAAGTTTGGTGGCTAAAGAGTTTATGAGTGAAAGAAGATGCAGAATCTACAGCCAAATTAGATGAATCCTCATTGTAGCAAGTGAATGATTAGACTTCTGTGACCACCTCAGATCATCCTTATATATGAGCATGTCAGCCACACATCTATCTAGGGATTCAAAAGATGACATACAGATAGCCTTTACCAAAAAAAGTTTTTTTAGAAAATGCATCTAAAATAGGACTGGCCAGCAACCAAAAATATATAGAATCCACAGTCAAAGTTGCACAGAGGTTGAAGGTACATGGTCAACATACAGTTTCTCTGGACAGTAACCATCACACAGAATAGTAACTTTAGATGAATAATCAATGGATAATTCAGAAAAGCACCCCTCTCCTTGTCTTGAGCCTGTTTACTTGGGTGTGCTATAGTTTTATAAGTTATTTGCAAAACAAACCATCCTTTTGGATTTCTTTCATGTAAAAGGACATGCATGTTTTGGCCTTCTTATTACCTCGTCAGCACAGCATATGTGGACTGCGCTGTGCTAACAAGGTTATAAGAAGGCCAAAACAAGCATGTCCACTGTTAGTGGGGTTTGTTTTATTGGCCTGAATGTATTCCCACAGATTTAAAAAGAAAAAGTAAAAACAAAATCATGAATATTTAGAAGCCATATCGAGGAAACACTTGATGGCCTTAAGTGATCATTTGCATAAATAGCCCATGGGCCTCTATTACAGGAGGTTTAAGGAATCACACAGTGAAACCTCTAGCTGGGTTAGGATTTTCTTCTAGTTTTTACTAATTGTTTTGTTTGTGTAACTTGTTTACACTTTGGTTTTCATGTAAATGGAATTCTCTACTCAGAATTCCCCAAATCAAAATTAGATTTTTTCATCCATCTTGCTTAGATCTCAAAATCTAACTCCTTCAGTGTTTGTAAATAATTATTGTTAAGTTCCACATATGCTGGCTCATTTGAAAAAAATATATATATACCACAACTAAGCTGGAATGTACCTTATTATTAAGCTGAGGATCCACGGTTACAGTATTCCAACTTTAACTGATTTTATAAAGTGTAAGCATTTATAAAGGGTGTTCTTACTGCAATATTACAAACAAATTCATATGAAGCACAGATATAATCATCATGTTTCTGTAGTAGACAGCAACATGTAAACCCTACCATTACATGCTAGCAAACAATGTCCTGTTAAGCAAGCATTAAGCACTTCCCATAAAAATGTCATACCAAAGTTTGCATAAGTACTTACCATATACTTTCAAACAAAAGTCTCCATAAGCACTTTCCATACATTCCATCTTAATTCAATAAAGATTTATAAAATAAAAATGATTTTATGTAAAATGGAATGCTGTGTAAAATGATGTCTGAATTTATTGTGTGCATTTTCTCTTTTGACCCCCCTTTTTTTCTCTGTTTTCTTTTTTTAATTATGCATTCCTTTGTCCTTTATTATTTTATTTCTCTTCCATGCATGTTAATTTTTTTTACAGATTCAAAATTCCTTGGAGAACCCAGGCATGTACCTCCCAGGTTAAGGAGTGTTCATCCTCTGTCCATCCAGGGACATTCTTGCAGGGACAAGGTGGTGATAACAGTCCTGCTGGCACCCCAACAGGTGTCAGCCTGGCAAGCCTCACTGAATGGGGACTTTGGGACTTAGTTGTCGATGTGCTGAAAGAGATAGTTCATAGGTAGCTTTGGCCAGTTTAGGCCTCATTTAAGTGTTCAAGATATGTTGTCTCAGCTGATGCTGACCAATGCACCACCACAGGCCCCTACTCTCTCAACATTGAGGCCCACCACTGCCTCACCAAACATTTGAGGATCTGTAGCCTGAGGCTCCTTTATCTTCTTTTGCCCGGTCACCTACACCCTCTTACCTATTTCCTACCCAAAATACTCTCTTATATAAAAAAATAAATAAATAATAAAAAAATTGAAAAATAGTGGGCTCTATCACCTGCCAAAAACATTGTGCCCCTCCTCTCCTACCTCCTCCAGCAAACCCTCTTGATGTTTTCCTTCTGTGTTCCCTTTTTTAATGTTTCTCTCCTTTTTCAATGTTTCCTATCTCCCTTTTTTTTTCTTTATTGAAACCATCAGGGTGTCCACATAATGATATCCTCATATAAAACACATTATACCCTTTATTTTTAAAAATATTGATAATAAAGGTTGCACAGTCTGCTGCTTGCCTTAAGTGTTTCAAGCGTGACTGCACATAGCTGCATCTATATGGAATACCCAAATACCTATGAAGTTATATGAAGCCTATGGCTTTTACATAATACTTCATATTTACTTAATACTTACTTTCAGGTACTTTATTCTTTTGCCTTATGTAGGTGGGGGATAGTGTCAAAAGCCTTTGCTAAGTCTAGGTAGGCTGTATTCACAGATTTCCCCTTATCCAGGGTTTTGATGACTGTCTCAAAACAGTTGACCAGGTTTAACAGGCATGATCCCCCTTTGACAAATTCAAACTAAGTAGGTTCAAGTGTTTAGAGATTGCCTATATCTTTGTTGATAAGGTCCATAATAATTTGCTCCATGGCCTTGCAGATAAGGCTAGTCAGGCTAATAAGTCAATAGTTCCCGGGGTCACTGGAAGTACCACCTTTGTGCAAGGGAATAACAGTGGCCGTTTTCCATAGCTGGGGTGAAGCCGATGCTTAGACTATGATTGAAAAGAGTACCCAATGATGTTGCTAATTCTTGTTGGAGCCCATGTAGAATGCAGCTTAGGATGTTATCAGGTCCCATAGATGCTGTGTTTTTGGCCTTTGAGAGGGCATTTATGACCTGATCTTTAGAGATACTAGGTAGGAGACAGGTTGTAGGGATGTCATGGGGTTATATGTGGCAGATACAGGGTGGTGAAGTTTTCACAGAAGCTGTCAGCCAACAGGTCAGCTATGTCCATGGGCTCAGTATATGTAATATCATTAACTACCAGTTTGACACAAATCTGGGTCTTTCCTTTTAGGTTATGGCTGTAACTAAAGAATGCTTTATGGTTGTCCTTAGTTAACGAAGCTAGTTTGGATTTGTAGTTTACTTTGGAGGACTTCACAAGAAGTCTTATTTTCTTATTTAAGCTGAGGAGGGGCTGTTTCCAGCTTAAGGCTCACTCCCTCTTACTCGTGGGCAGCAATTTCCTCCACTTATTGTAAAGCCTGTTAATGGCAGTTGTACACCAGGCAGGTTTGCTCTTCTTTGATGAGCTTGTTTTGGTCCTATCAGGTATGACCGAGTCAATGCAATTATACAGGTGTTTGTATAAAGCATTGGTGTAGATCTAAGCATAGTTACCAGTTCCATCTCAGGGTGGGGGGTGCATTGAAGCTATTTATACCATTCCATAAGAGGTTATAATCTGCTTTGGAGAAGGTTTTTAGTTTAGTTGCTGCTGGGAGGGGGGGGGGGGGTCAGGTGTGATCGTTACTTCAAATGAAACTGCTTTTGGTCAGATCTCACAAGGGAAGACCTCACAGTGGGGGTGCAAAAGTGGTCCCCCATATTGGTAAGCACCAGATCCAGGATGTTGGCACCTGTTGTGGAGGTGTCAGCCAGCTGGTCCAGGGCGTTAATGAAGCTGAGGAAACATTTGGGCAAGCAAGTTTGAGCATGAGTGATTTACCCAGTCAATGGATGGGTAGTTAAAGTCACCTAAAACCATGGTGTCTGGATATATCTTGATAGACTCAAGTAGATCCAAATAGGCAGAGTGGGTGTCCTTATTCATGGAGGAGGTCCTGTAGCTGGCAATGACTTGAATAGATGTTCTACCAACAGTTAATTGCACCTGTATCTCCAGGGAATCATGCTGTTTCCAATCTGGAGGTGTATATATCTTTAATGAATATTGATATACTGCCTCCTTTAGTTTTCATGCCTTCAGTTTGTGGTGTGAACGTGTGGAACGAGGTGTAACCTCATATGGCTGGGGTGCTCTGTACAGCCTTGAACCAGGTCTCTGTGACTGCACAAATGTCTGCATCTTTTCAAAATGCCTTCGCTTTGCCTTATTTAGTGTGAATAGCCTGCACTTTGCTTATTTGCACTTTTTGCTAATAACTGCTTCTTACCTATGAACTGACAGGCTAGTAATACCACACATATAAACACATTGTATATTACAGGTTAGTCATTATGTTGACTACACTATATCAGTTTACTCAGCTAAAAAAAGAAAAAAAAACATGAAAAAGCTGAACAAGGGTTATAGGGAAGTCTCTGCAATGCAGAAAACTGCCTGCAAGGATACTATTTAATGCTGAATCTCTCAAAGAGCATCTCCATATTCTTTATGCACTACTTAGTATAAAAATGTCAAGCCTCCCTGCATGATAGCCCTTTACTTAACTCTATTCCAGCCCCCTAAGCACAACCCTACACCATTCATTAGAAAAGTCCTTCAGGCTAGCTAAATAACTATGTTTGAAGTTAGTGGCAGCAATTTTTAACCAATGGAAAATGGACATTGGTTTCCTTTTTTGATCATTTTGACTGTGTTTTGAATACGCTTATTTTCAATCATAGTATAATTTATCATCAGCATTTTTGACTATTTAACATAGACTTCTGTACAGACACACACACACACACACACACACACACACACACACACACACACACACACACACACACACACACACACACACACACACGCACACATGCACACACACACACACACACACACACACACACACACACACACACACACACACACACACACACACACACACACACACACACACACACACACACACACACACACACACACACACACACACACACACACACACACACACACATGCATGCACACTCTAACACACAAACACATGCACACGTTGTAAAACAGCATGGTGATGTTAATGGCAGGTGCCCAGCAGCTAATCCCAACATAAATAAGTAGGACTGCTTGGCATATAAGAAAATGAGACAAGTTTAGGAATTCCTTCTTAATATTTCTTATCAATGTTAAGACATGATGGAGTATGTTAGGTGGCTGACCCTTTAAGTCTTCACTTGCCAGGCAGGTAATTAGCTATTGAAGGACAGGAAGCTTCCTATATAACCAATGACCAAAGACAAAATGCCAAAAGCTGTAGAGTCAAAGAGACTCACTGAGTGCTGTGTGGGGGAGTTTGCAGATCCTGTAAGTAGAAGAGAATATAGCATTGTTTGGAAATACATACCTTGAGAGAATGGAAGAGCAAGAAACCACTTACCCTACAGAAGTGATGGAGAAAAGAGATTTTGACACATTGGAATTAGATATTAGCCCACAACATCCTTCTAAGGCTGTTGGTTTACACTGGAGTCAGTTTGGTGAAATTGTTTTGGATGTATTTGAGTCATCAGCAAGAGACTTTTATTAATTTCCCTGTGTCTAGTGTTGCCTATAAGAACCAGTGATAAAGAGACTTTATTTTATTCTTTTCATAGGTTCATAGGTACCTACAAGCCTTTGAACTGAGGGGGTCTTGAGAACCCTAGCCTTACATTGTCATGGTAGATTATAACCCTTATATTTTACATACAAATAAGCTAGAGATAGGCCAGGCAGGATATGTTGTGACATTTACATGTTTCCCCTGTCTAAGAGGGACAGGGATGCTAAACTCGGAATGAATTTGTGGTTACCCATCAATTCATCCATTATATTTGAATAATTTAAGAGAAGTACTTTGCTTTATAGGAAATGAAAGACAGTTGCATACAACTGGTATTCTCTGTGATACAAACCTATCCTTCCAACATATTCTATTTATTTTGCAAACGAGATTGAGATCCCCTGAATGGAGACATATGATAACTATAGACTTACAAATGCATAATAGGTCTAACAAAACTGTGTCAGTAAAAGCTGTATACACAAGGCAGAGGTTGCCCCACGGTAGCCTGCATGATACCAAAAAGAGGGACAAGGCTACATGATGGTCTGCATAGTTCTTATGATTTAAGTCTTTGAGTTGGGAGAAAGCATTGTGGTCATTCCAGTTGTGACAGGTTTTGGATAGGTACATACCAAAAGGGGCATTATACTCACTGATTGGGCTAATAAGTGCAGTGTACTGTGGAATGATTGAATCCCTGAATATAAATGCAAAACCTTTAGATACAAGCTATGCAAGGAAAGACTTCCTTAAAATAGTGGATATGTGATGATCAAAGGACAGTTTGTTGTCAACAAAGTACATTTACCTGAAATAACTGTGCAAGTTACATTATTGAACAAGTACTGATGTCTGTTTGTATGTGTGTGTGTGTGTGTGTGTGTGTGTGTGTGTGTGTGTGTGTGTGTGTGTGTGTGTGTGTGTGTGTGTGTGTGTGTGTGTGTGCAAGTTTTGGGCTGTAGTTGGTTGTTATGTGTGTTGCTGAGGTGTCCTTTGGTAAAATACTTTTGAAAAAAAATTGCTACTGCTTTTGCAATTTGTTCCATTGATTGTTAAGGATGAGGATTAAGGATATTTGTAGCTCCTATTGAGAGTAGATTGTTTATATGTACCCAGACAGTTTGGGGGTCTGAAAAGGAACTGACTTTGAATTAATTAAGACAGTCTTAGGTTGCTTTATACATTATTGATTTACTGTGTCTTATATCAGTTCTACAATTTGGGAATGTTAGTAGTGTTTAGTTTTCTGTATATAGCCCAAACAACATGCCTTTTGGCCTCATATTTCATAATATTACAATTATCCATGAGGGGTAGGATTTTTATGAAGTATTCTTGTAAATCAAGATGCTATATTTTCTGGTAACACTAACAGCACTACTAATATTAGTAGGAGATACAGGACATGACCTTTGACCAGCCTGTAATTAATAACATTTAATATTGGTACACCTTATCAGTGGCACATCTGGCATAATGGTTAAGGGCTTTGTTTCCTATGCACAAGGTATAAAAGTTTAGTCCTGAACTCTGCACAGTGGCTATATGGAGTTCTCCCCATGTCTCTTTTCTGGGGTTCCACACAAAAACATGCTGAGTGTTTTCACTTTAAATCTATATGGAGTTGTGGACAGCAACACAAACTTTAGATGATGACTATCAGGAAAAGAGTTTCTTAGACCAACTACTTTTGGCATCAGAACTGTGGTGTAGGTGTACAGTATTGTCTAGACAGGAGAACATAGATAACATAATGTATGTCATGTCAGGTTTACCCACTCGATGGTGTAAAAATAGTTTTTTCGTCAAATTAGCTAATCTCATCAAAAACGGGCATGGGTATATTCTGGTGAGAAATGGGCTGAAGATTCAGCCTACACCAGGGACACATGGTAATAGTGGAGGGTCTATGTGATCCTACTGGTCAGTGCATGCCCACCATAATGCCCAGCAGCCTTAGGTCAATAGGCTACAGGTCAGCCAGTGTCCAGTTGCCCAACTTGTGTAACCTGAGATAACTCTGTTGAGCTAAAGCTGGAAATAAAACCAAATAACCTGCCAAACATGAACTAAGGATTGCCACACTGAATATAGGTTCACTAATGGGATGCTGGACATCCTGTCTATCCAGGAGACAAGATGGAAGGACAGTCCAGCAATGATACTTTGCTTGGGATCCAGAGTCTACTACTTAGAGATGAAGGACAGACTAGAAATGATATGGAATTGTGAGGAGGGCAAGGCTTCAGAAGAAAGTGAGGGATGTCTTCAGAATTAATGAAAGACGCATGGCTATCAGACTCCAGTGTAAGGGTAGGACATTATTCATAATTTCATCCTATCTCCACAACAGGTTTGTGTTACTGAGAAAAGATTGCATTCGTGCAGCAGTTCAGGACCTACTAGATAAATCTGGACAATATGAGGTGGCGTTGATAATAGGTGAACTGAATGTAGATACTGGGATAGACAGAACAGGATAGGAGGACTGCCTGAGTTGACATGTGTAGGGCAACAGGAATAAAGAAGGAGAGGTCATTCTAGATTTCTAGCTTACAAATTGATTGATGGTAGCCAACACATAGGTTTGTAGGTGTATACTAGGCTAACGACCACTACGGCTGTTATAAGCCTAGCATTGCAACCCAAATGTGACCCACAAATTTCATGTATATTTGATTTACAGGGGGAGATTTACTGACTGCCTGTGTCCATCAGAGACAAAGCAGCTAGACCAGGAGTGAATTTTTGATTACCAATCCATTTGTCCCAGTTGCTTTTAAATAGGGATAGGGAGAAACTCTGCATCACTTGGATAGGGAGCCTGTTCCAGAGAATAGGAATTCTCTATGAAACATATCTGTCTCTCCAACATGTCCTGTTTATGTTGCAAGCAAAATTTAGGTCTTTTAATTTAGTAGCTCTGATGTTGTTTTTTTTTTTGTGGATGTGCAAAAGGATCATCAAAATGGGGTCCGGGGATGCCTTGTATGTCAGTCAAAGGTTCCCCACTCAAAAATCTGTATAATACTGAGTAAAGAGACAGGGCTTTGAGGCAATCAGTGTAGGACATTGTGATTTTTTCCTGTATTCTTTTTGTAAGGAACCTTTGTAGACATTACATTTGCTGCATGTGTCTGATCAGGTAAATAGTGAAGGGGGGGATTATACTCTATAATGGGTCTGGAGGACAGAGACTTACAAGATCACATGCAAAAGTGGCCAACATGCAAGTCAGATAGACTTTGTTCTAGTAAGGAAAAGGCACTGGGGTAGAATCAGTCATTGCAAAGTCATTCCCAGTGAAATAATCAGCCCACAGTATAAACCACAGGTTGCCACAATCAGCTGCAAGCAGTTGTCAAAGAAGGCTCTAAGGTCCACAGAGACAAGGCTGCAGACCTGGAAGATGACTGGAGAGAAAGTACAAGAATTCAAGAAAATACTCAGGGCTCTACCAACTCAGGATGTAGTGGAAATAGGTGGAGTTGTAGAAGAAAGGCAGCGCCTCAAAACAGCATGTGTAAGGACTATAGAACAGATATGTGGCTGAGCCAAATATGGAAATAAGGTACATAAGGAAAGCTGATGGAAAACAGAAGTTCAGAAAGTCATTAAAGGAAAGAAAGAGTATAGGAAAAAGTAGGAGATACAAAAGACAAGCCAAGCTAAGAAGAAATGTTGGTTAGGTAACAAAGAGGCTAAGAGTGCTGCAATAGTGTAGAACAAGACATCAGAGACACTATACCAACTTCTAGAAAGTGGCTCAGTAGATGACACAAAGAAACTCTATCAGGCTACAAGGCAAAGACAGAAAGATGAAGAAGATAGTTACCAGACACCCTTCATAAGGAATGCCAGCAACAACCTTTTCACCAGTCCACAGGACATCAAAGGCAATTGAAAGCAATATTTCCAGCAGCTTCTGAATGGAGAAACCCCCCACAAAAGCTGTACTGCTCCAGACTCAACCTTTAATGAAAAAAAGAAGAGAAGCCCATCCTAGACGCAATAAAGACAGCACTAAAGAAAATGAAGTTATGGAAAGCAGTAAGGCTCAAATGAAGTCACATCAGCTATGATCAAGATGTTGGGTGAGTTAGGGTAGAAATAGCACCTTAGGATACTCATAGCAGTATAGAGAGAAAGGTGCATCTCAAATGACTGGATAATAAGCATACTAGTTCCATTGTCCATAAAAAAGAAAACATTCACAGCTGTATGGAGGAAGTGTAAAGGTATCAAATCATTGTCATACTGCATACAAATTCTTGACTGTTTTTTTGATAAACAAATGCACAAATAAATACAAGTAATATGGGAGATGAATAATTTGCATTCAGATCAGGATGTAGCAAAACCCACATAAACCTTGCAGTTTGGCAAATAGTAGACAAGAAGTTAGAGATGAGGAAAGAGGCCAACTGGACATTCATAGACTTGGAGAAAGCATATGGTGTGTTCTCAAAAAAGCTGATTTGGGCAGTCCTGTGGTGGTCTGAAGTCGGTAGAATTAGTGCAGACTATGTACAAGGACCTGATGACACATATGTATGGTGTCTAGACTCAAAGAGGGGTTCCCAGTAGGAGTTGTCCATCGAGGTTCAGCTGTGAGCTCACTACTGCTCATGCAGGTGAAGGACTACATTAGCAAACAGGTTAGAGTGGAATGATCAATGATATATACAGACAAAGTGGCATTGCAGGCATCTTCTGAACAAGAACTTTAGTAAGGGAATGGAATGCAGAACTGAAGGCATGAAGAATGAAACTCTGTACAGATATGACAGTTGTAATGGCAGAACAGGGAAGTCAGAAGAAGTTGAGAACTGGGACAGAATGGAACAAGTTAACAGCTTCAAGTAACTGAGAGGGGTGAGGAGAATGGAAGTCTGAATGAGGAGGTCAAAGCTAGAATCTGAGAGGCTGCAGCTTACTGACACAGAGTGTTAGGGGTAGTGTTTGACAGAAGAATGCCAAATAAGCTGAAAAGCAAGATGCGCAAAACAGTGGTGTGACCAGTACTATTACATGATACAGTGAAGACAGAGCACTTGAGGAAGCTAGAGCTGATGAAGATAAAGTGTGTGGGTGGTAGGATGCATATTGTGGGACAAATGAAGAAACAATGACATCAAACAGAAGCCCAAGTAACTCCAACCTCAGAGAAAATACAATAAACTGGATTACAGTGGTTTGGGCACAATTGCTGGAAAGCAGATGAAAAACTGGTTAAAATATTTGGGACAGACAGGAAGAACACAAGAAAAACTTAGTGCTTCCAGCAAAGGGATGGATGGATCATGTGAAAGAAGACCTAGGACAGTCAGGCATGACTGGTGAAGAAGGTAGGAGAGTGGCAGTGAATAGATGAAGGTGGTGGTATTTGTTGTGAGACAACAAAGCAATGTAGGAAATAGGGAAAAAGAGGTATAGATTATGATGATTTCTAATATGGTTGTAGACCTATTGCCATACTTACAAAACTGCAACCCTGATATCTTATGGATTACAAAATCAGGCTTAAACCTAAAATGTGCTTACCATTCTACATAATCAAATGCTATTATTATTTTTGATCAGACAAACTGGGTAAAAAATGTGGTGGTTTCTTTTTATTACCTAGAAGATCTACATCATTCAGTCTAATTGTAAAATCATCCCACTCACATCTCTCCTCATCCACCTGTTTCCAAAGAAACACAAGCTCCAGTGAAAAACTTCTTAATGGTTTAGAATACATTCTCCTACCTCCATCTCTAATCCGTTTAATGCATGTTTAATAGATATACTCAGATATACTCAGTTCTACCTCTGATGGAATAAGCATTGCTACTAATAAACCTTAACACCAGTTTATTTTATAACAAGGTAATGTCACTGCTACTAATCTCAGAACAGAAAGCATTTAGTTAGGCAACAAAGACTACACTATTTTTGCAGAAAATGCTCCCTGAATACACTCAGGTTCAGTAACAAAAGTGAAAAAAACCTTCTCAGTTTTTACTCATTGTAACATTTTTAGTGATCCATTATATTTATATGTTTTTTTCAGATGAATCAGATCAGTATGTGCCATTATAATCTATAAAGGCTATTCTATAAAAAAGAGCAAAATGCAAAAATGCATTAGCACATATTAATTAGACCTCAGTCCTATCCACCAGAAGTTCAAGTGAAGCTTAAGACTATTTTTATACCATAATCACACTGTTAATTAATTATTGTTTCCTTGAGGCTATTATGAAGCATAAAGGATGTGTCATTCTGTGTCTAATCACTGATCTTAAAGGACTAATTGAACTGAGAAATGCTAGCCGGACTAACTGGAAATTAAGTCAATACAATGCATATCATGAAAAATACATTAAACTTTGAAGCATCTGTAGTAAAAGCAAATAAAAGATGCACAGTTCAGTACTGGGCAGCACAATGGCACAGAGGTAAGGACTGCTATTTTGCAGAGCTTGGATCTCTAGTTCAGCTCAATGCTGGACTGCCTTCTGAACAAAGTCTGCATGTCCTCCCTGTGTCCATTTGCTTTTTCACAATGGACTCCAACTTCTTTGAAAACGGGAATAGATGCCAAATGTTAATTGATGTGTGTATATGTGTGCCTGTGCGCAGGTGCTTTCCTGAGATGCACTGACATGCTGTTGAGAATTCATGTCCCTGTCTGCCCATTGTGCTCTAGGTTCTGACTCCCACATGATCTTGAACTATATTAAGTGCATAATCTGAGACTGAATGCATGAATGAGTGAATGAATGAACAAATGAAGACAGTATTTACAAAAATAACAGAAAAATACACAGTTTTGAAAGCAGGTGAATTTGCTTGCCTATAGGAACATTCAAACTGAAGGTTCACTTCTTGAAAATGCTCTGATATCAAATTATTTACTATATCTTTTAATATTTGCAGAAGATTTATAAAGCATAATTCTGCCAGCCCTACCCTCATTAACTTCCTAACACAAGAAATCTGGACAAAACTTTAAATAATGGGGGGACAAAAAGCCCAAAATAGGGACAGATTTTAAATATTCTTATAAACTTAGAATGCTGTTAGAATAACAGGTGTTTTTCCATTTTCTGAAGAATATGAAGTGTGAAGCTCAAATATGTGTCATTATTTAGTGATTTCAATCCTCTGTAGTTTGCCAGAAAAACACAAATGTTAAGAGAAACAGACCTAAAATATGAGTCAAAAATCTAAACATTCTGTAGTAATCTGGACAGCTGAGAGGTATGCCACCCCAAATGCATTTCCAGTACAAAAATAAAAGCTCAAACAGCCATACTTTTTTCTTTTATTTTAGGACCACAAAATGGCATAAAACTCATATGATACAGACAAAATGGCCTGATTATAAGAAACATCAAATCATTAGATCACATGTTCAGTGTTTTGTTGACTCAGGGTATGTTCTCTCACACATAAGTACCAATGAGCGTAATCTCACATAGTCAGGACATTTCAGGTAAATATCCACACTCTCAGAGCAACAAAGTTACTTTTGAAAATTGTTTCAGGGCAAATGCAACACCACTAGAACACACATTGAGTTACTTGTCAGGAATTGAGCAATTTCTACAGGTGAGAATCACCAGCCTATATATTCTAACTAATGGTATTTACAGTAACATGAACAATAATTTATTGACAGATTGTGTATCTGCAAATTTAAGAATAGCCTTTGACACAGTAAATCATAAAAATCTGATCAGAGGTTATTGTCCACTGATTTCTACAATGAGTCTATCAAGCTGCTACTTAACTATCTCACTAACAGCTCATCCATTCATTTTCTTTTTTAGAGCATTTTCATTCTTCATTCTACATTCTTCATTCTACAACCTTCCTACACAATGACCCATAACCATGCAAGGTGCAGCTAGTCTGTTCCCCTTGGTCTTCCTGCAATATCACTGGGGCCAGTCCTAGAAGCTAAGGGTGCTCTGGAGGTCTTGAACATTGCTTTTAGCTGGAGGTATTTTGACCTTGGACATGCCCGTTAATTCCTCCCATTGCAGTGTCTGTGGTTCTGTATAAGGGTTAGGCATGCAATGAGGTGTGCAGCATATCATCCTGCCTCTCTTGGCATCTCAGCCATGCCCACCACCCTTTTCGCTCTTTCAACAACACCTCTCACTGAAACATCCTCAGTCTTCACCCTGGATTACTGTAAGGAATGCCCACATAACTGCTCATCCCCTTAGATGGGTGCACTCATACTTACCGTGCTGCTCCATTAGTTGCCCGAGCTGCAAACTGAACTAGAGCTGGCTGAACTATAGTCAAGGATTTATCCCTCTAAGTTACTGGAGTGGCTTTCATCTATCCATCCATTTTCTAAACTGCTGAGGGTAGACCAGACTTCCCTATCACTAACAACTCATCTTGTGGTATCTCCAGACATTCCAAGACAAGCTGGGAAACATAACCACTATAACATGTCCTGGGTCTTCAAAAGAAACACCTCCCATTTGGTCATTCCTGATGCATGTCTTGTAGAAGGCATACGGTGGGAATTCTCACAAAGTATCCAAACTACCTCAACTAACTTCAGAAGAAACAGTGGCTATATTTTAAGATCTTCATAGTGAGGTCAGCTATGTCAAGGTACCTCACTTTTGCCATTTGCTTACATGATCGCATTGTTTCAGTCATTACACAAGTGATGTGATTAAGGGGACACATATTAATGGCTGATTTGAGATCTTTGTCCTGTGACTCAATTCTCATATCACTGCCATAGCCAAATGCTTGCAGTCTTCCTGCCAACACAATCATATGCCAGTCAATCATTTGATGTCCTCTACCTGAGGTAGCTGCCCCACTCCCAAAGACAACAGATCACTTTTTCTGGGAGAGATCATTAGCTCAGTACTAAGCCACCCCAGTGCCCACTGGAAATCAGAGTCTGTTAAGAGGGAGAAAGATAATATCATCTGTGAGTAATAAAGATGTAACCCTTATGTCCACAGAGTGGATACTGTCTAGACTATGTCCATGCTCTGATATGCTGTCCATAAAAGTCACAAACAAGAAGAAAGTAAAAGGCCATCCTTGGTTATGCCCCATATCTACTTTGAGTATACCTGACTTACATCAAGAATGTGGAGGCAAAGCTCACTCTTCAAATACAGGAGCAGAATGGAATGACACACACACTGGTCCTAGGGCACCACACATCCCACATGACATTCTGACATATACAGTTGTATGCATTTTTTTTTTTTAAGAAAGTTTTCCTACAAACATTAAAAAAGGCATTTTTCCCCTGGGCCAGAACAGTGAACTGATACTGCTGCTTTAAAAATTTCCTGTGTGCAATCAGCTCCAGACTCTTCCACTGGCAGGTTCACCAGTCAATGAGACTGGTTCTGGCAGGCATGCTTGCAGAACAACTGAAATGTTGTGAGATTTAATCTTAGAACAGGCAAGCAGACTTATTCGCAAATATGGAGACAATATGGGACCAGCAGGATTTTGTTTTTTGTGCTACAAAACAGGAACTTTAAAACAGGAACAGAATTACAACCTTAACAGGTAAAATGAAGTTTGCAGCAGGCTTGTTAATAATGTAGCAATTCAGGAGAGCAAGGAGCTTGACAAGCAGATTTACTTTGTGTGTGTGTTTAATGCCCTGCATATAGAAGGTTGTTTAGTTAAGTGATATTCTCAGACTCAAACCCTGCATCTTGGCTATAGGAGATATAAGCCTTAGTCCTCTATACCAACTGCCAGATGTCCACCATTAGCAAATCTTTAAGGATTACTGTCAGTCAATGCCAGTAATTAGAGTGTCATGTTTTTTTTCTCAATTTTTTTTTATTTTTCAAATACATTTGAATGAATTCCATAGTATTTATACATAACATCTTAAATAACTATGTACGCTATTTACATTAGCCTGACACTATAACAGGTCTTAATGCATACAATTTCTTTATAAGTATGTCTAATCCATTATCAGACTGTCTGATCAATTATTGTATAGTGTCAGTCAACAATAAGACTTTTCACCAAGGGTTGCTGATAAATGGCTTTGGATAAATTCTTAGTTCTTTAGTTTTAATTTCCAAAAATGCTGTGGTCTTCAGTAGGCTGTAGAGGTCTTCCAAAGTTGGTACTGTGTTGGTATTCCATCTTCTTGGTATACACTTTCTTGAAATTGCAAGTATAGTCCATACTAGATACATATTTGACCTATTCAAATGAGAACCCTCGTTCACATTTAATAATACAAGAACTTTAGTTAAATAAAACGATTCATTAAATAAAGCTTGTAGAAAGTAATTAATATCATTCCAAAATGGCTTAATTTTAACACAATCAAAAAAAAATGTGGTTCCAGTCTACATTGTATACTTGATCACATCTTCAACATATTCCTTTTATGGAAGAACTAATTTTACTGATTCTATCTGGGGTTAAGAATGCTCTGTGCAAGCATTTCCAATTAAAAACTTTCCAGTATTGTGTAAAGGATATATTTTATTGATAATAGATATTTCTTTTAATATCTTAATTAACTCTATTGAGAGTCCTTTTGTTATATATTTCCAATATGAGGTTTTGGATGTTGTTTTATAGTTTATCAATATTTTGTAAATTTTTGAAATACTGTTTTCCATGTCAAAGTCATTATATATGATTTCATATATGTATTTCGTAAATTTAGGTATTTCTTTAAATGAAGAATTATTAATTATTCTACTTAAATCTTGTGAGTATGACAGAATACTCTGTAAAATTAGCCAGTCCTGTTGTGGAAATTTGTATGTTGTCTTTATTATTTGCATATCGAAACTTTTAGTTCTTTGATATATTGGAGCCAACAAACAAATCCTTTCTGTTCTCAAGAATTAATAATTTCTCTATATATTTTATGTGGAAAGTTCTTTGCGTCTATAAATGGTGTTAAAAGATCAAACCAGATTTTTAAATCTATATTTGCAATAATAATTTTCCTAAATGAGTCATATGAGTTTTAGTGGGTTTAGTTATGTTATATTGCATACTAATACATATGTGCCATGGTAAATTGTTTTTATCTGTTATTTGAAATTTTCTTTGCAAATCAAATTAATTTATTGATATTACAGTTAGTAATTCTTTCCAATTTGCAGAGTAATTTGGAATTATCCAATCTGAGATTGTTTTAGATATTGATGCTTTTATATATGTTTCTATATCAGGAAAGTTTAATCCTCCCTGTTTCCATGGTCTGATATGATGTATTAAAGCTATTCTGTTTCTTTTGGGAAACCATAAAAATTTTATTAGGCATGAATTTATTTCTTTAAATATATCCCTTTCTAGTAACAGGTGTATTGCCAAGGCTATATATATAGGATCTTGGACAGTAAAACTATTTTATTAACTGTAGTCTATCTTCAAATGTTAATATTATTTTACTCCATTTTTTTCACAGAACTTTTAATTGTATTGATGATATTATTGTAGTTTTTTTAGACTAATTTATTATCCTTGCATAACTCAATTCCTAGATATTTTAAGGTAGATTCTTGTTTCCCTATGATGTGATCCCCCTTAGTCTGCAGTTGTTTTTTTTTATTTAAAAATAAAAATTTTGATTTTGATTTATTGAACTGGAGTTCTGAAGTCATGTTAAATTTGTCAATTAATATATCTAATTCTTCTAATGTCTCTTTTGTATTAGATAATGTTAGTAATATGTCATCAGCAAATAACATTACTTTAGAACTGTATTGTTCATAAACATCTATTCCTTCAATTTTTATATTGTTACAAATTGAATCTGCCAATATTTCAATAGCCAGAGCAAATAGAATCAGTGACATGGGACATCCTTGGTTAGTGCCTTTTGTTATATGTATAGATTTATTTATTTATTTATTTATTTATCATTTGTTGACCGGGAATGTCGAACCGGAGAACCTCTTGCTGTGAGGTGACAATGTTAACCACTGTACCACTGTGCCGCCCATTCAGATTCAGAGGTAAAAGGACCTAACTTGACATACGCTAAATTATTTGTATATATATATATATATATATATATATATATATATATATATATATATATATATATATATATATATATATTCTTTAGGAGATGAACAAAGGATGCAGGAAATT
The DNA here is from genome assembly GCF_019279795.1 of Protopterus annectens. Taxonomy (NCBI): domain Eukaryota; kingdom Metazoa; phylum Chordata; order Ceratodontiformes; family Protopteridae; genus Protopterus; species Protopterus annectens. The sequence goes on from NC_056744.1 coordinate 661,661,522, forward strand.
CAAATAGCACTAGGATTTTGAATCAATAGTCACAATTTAGGTACTCAAAGGTTTTCTCTATATCTAAGCCAATTATGAGTGTTTCTTTATTTTCTTTATTAACATAATTTATAAGATAAATTATCCTTTTAATATTATGTGTGTGTCTATGATATATAAATTCAGTTTGATCATTATTTATTGTTTTGGATAGTGGTATTTTCATTCTGTTAGTTAATATTGTCATAAATATAGAAAAAGCAACCACTTGAAGGTGATGTCCAGTAACTCAAGAAAACCAAATGTCCTCAGTAAAAGTGCTTTAATGCACAGCCAAAATACACAGCAGCAACAAATACGAATTGCGAATAACAACACAGCAACAAGAACAAAATATTGGATAAGCGCTTTTGTCTGCTACCATAGCAGACTTTATCAAATCTACCAATGCTTTACATGGGTGTGGATAAATAGTCAATACAATTAATACCTAAAATTTTTTAAAGACAGAGTACACTCAACATACAAATAGTAAAAAAGAACATGTCATATCTTAGCAGCCTTCTCTATTAAAATTGGTTTTAAAGACAAACAATCATTTAAGCCTGGTGGATACCAGGCATTTAAATGAAGCTGCCATTTAAGCTCACTTTTATAAATATTGTTAGTCCAATTACCACCCCTGACTTTTTTCACAACCACTTCAAGTATACCAAATTTATAGCCAGAAAATGACCCACATGTAAGGGAATGTCTATAAAGGGCATTGTTCGTGTTATGAGTATTAATGGCATACAAGTGTTCGTACACCCTCTTCTTGAGGGCTCTTTCCATTTTACCCACATAGTATGCTTTACAACCAGTGCAAACAGACAAATAAACCAATCCTACAGTGTTAAAATTACCCCCACACTAACCTAACTTTGCGAACTGGGTCCCCCAAAACGATCTCTCGTGTATTAAATACATAGGGGCAATAATTATACCAACTGCATGGTTTAATACCGTTATTATTCCTCTTAGTAGTAGGATGATCTAACAAAGTTTTTAAATTGTTACCCTCATTGAAAGAAAATGTGTGGCCCAGACCCAAGGCTTGAGTGAGTTCATTATTGCACTCCAAGATAACCCAGTTCTTACACAAGATATCCTTAACCCTATACCCAAATGAACCAAATTGTATGGACATAGAATTCAAAAAAATCCTGTGTATAAGGCAATTGTCCTTAAAACCAGTATTACATAGTGGAAGATTAAAAGCCATTAAATGAGAACTCATTGATTCAATTGTGTTTATGCATTTTTTGATACATGTTCAAATAGACATTCTTATGATTTTTATGTTTTTTCATAGTTTGAATGAGAGTTTTGAATATTTATATGTATCGTAGCATGTGCAATATTTTAAGAAAGTCTCTTTTTTTCATTTTTTCTTATTTTTTCTTATTTTTTTCATATATACATTTTTTTATTTTTATATTCTTAATTTTCATTGGTTATAATGAATAATTGATTTATATCTGTCTAAATGGTATCGAATAGATATTTTAATATAGTAAGATATGCTAGATTATTTTTAAATTTGATACATGCATTTATGGCATTACGGAAATTATGTCATTTGATTAATTATTCATGAGTAACTAGATTTGAAAGTATTTAAGTTCCTTCATTTAGTTATTACTGTTTGGTCTGATGAAGCCTTAATGGTGAAAGCGCTTACCTACCTATGCAATAAAGCACATAGTATTAATTTGTGGTGTGTCCAGCAGCGTTTTGTGTATATACAGAATTTTACTACATCGGAGAAATTGAGTCACAGCTGTGTTTTGTTCCTTTGGATGTGTTTTGCTTTTCTTGTTTCATTTTTATTCTACACCACAGGAACATTTACTCTGTGGGGGTGCTTCGTTGTTGTATTGGTTTTACTTTATTTTGTTTTGCATCACCAAGGAGACATGGCAGAATTGCAGATGCCTTCCATCGAGTTACCTTATTCTGTGAATGGTCAACCTGGGGAAAACCAGAAATCTGACCGATTTCAAACTTGTATAGCTGGTGATGAAAATCTGTTGATGCTATACGAAGCAACGGATGATGCGGAATACAATGAATCTGATGCCATGAGTTTACTGGGACTCTCCGAAGCTTTTGGCACTCTGGAAATGGACTTTCTGAAATTGAAATGGCTCCAACTACAAAGACAACATTTTGAAGTATGTCTAAGTAGGAAAATCGTACCCAGAAGCTAGCGTATTTTGAAAATGCCGACTACAGGTAACTTCTACCCTGGGTTGCTATTTAAATAGCAACAACTGAATTTAGAACTAATCATGAGTTATATGAAACTGTTAAATTACTTTTTCCATAGAGGACTTGTTAAGAAATAATATTATAAAACAACAGCAGATAATTATTATGAAATATCCTAATGCTAAAGTTGAACTGGGTATGGAGAAGATACTGGACAATGTTTCACTGTTTGAAAAAAGACTCTTTGAGCAAAAAAGAAATAAACTTCAAAGAGATACGAACGATTTCAAACTGGACCATGTCTTCACTTGGCCCAGGGGTAATTCAAATGGAGTATATGAACAGAGACAGCACGCACATGATGCTATTAGCACTAAAGACTCAATTATAGCCCCTACAGCTGTGTTAAATGAAAATAATGTGCATAATTTAAATACAGAAAGTAGTAATGTGAATAGAAATTCTTGCAAAATGTATTTAGGAACTTCAACAACAACTAGGAAGGCCAATGTAAATGTTTCATTAAACGGATCTGCAGAGGCCAAACAACAGAGGTCGATAAGCAGAGGGAGACAGAAGCAGAAAGGGTCGGGGGGAGCATACGGGACCCACACTAAAGAAGATGTGGGAACGGTTAGACAATTATTAGTTATCAATCTATCAAGTAGAGACTTAACGATGGATGAAGTACAAGTCCTCAACATGGGACTATCATTCATACCCACTAGTAGAAGTGACTTATCTGACACCATTATAGATTTTAAGATGTTTACACATAATGTTCAACTCAAGTTAGAGTTTGGCCACAATTCTAATATTACTGAAAGCAATATGTTCCATGCTCCGAGTATGTATACTCCTATTTTACATCCTTTGTTAGATGTTTTTTCTAAATTAGTGGAAGAAGACATACATAAGATGAATATGTCTAGAGAAAATAGAAAGAGTAATAATTTAACATTTAAACATAGGGCAGCATTAAATGATTTAAGCAATGATGACTCTATAACCATCAGACCAGCAGACAAGGGTGGTCCCATAGTGATTATGAATAGAGATAATTATAGGGACAGTATAATAAGTTTATTACAGGAGAAAAAGTTTTACTCCAATATTAACATGAAGGAAGTAGAAAATAAGGTATTTAGAATTTATGATATGTTGGAAGACATTTTGAGGAGTAATTATATTAGTCTGGAAGTCTTTAAATTTCTCAGGGTCAATAACCCTTTAATACCTATCATTCAGGGACTTCCTAAAGTACACAAGTGTCCAAACAATCCCCCTTTGAGACCGATAGTGGCCGGGAGGGGGTGGGCCACTGAGCCCTTATTTATTTATGTGGAACATTTTTTTAGACCAGTAGTTGATGCTAATATATACATTTTGAGGGATAGTAAGCAGTTTTTACTTGACTTATATGATTATATGAAACATGTATCAAATGATGCACAATATATACTTGTCACACTTGATGTGAAAAGCCTATTCACAGTTATACCTAATGAACAAGGTATAGAGAAAGTGCATAAGTATATCCTGACACATTCAACAAATGACTGTAAATTTGTTGATTTATTGATTTTAATTTTGGAGACAATATTATATAATAACATTTTCTTATTTGATGATTCACTATACATTCAAAATGATGGTGTAGCGATGGGCATTTCGTGCACCAACAGCTACACCAACATTGTTATGGCTAGCTGGGAAGAAGAAAAACTATTTCCTTTAGAGAGTTACAGAGTGAATGTTGGTTTTTATAGACGCTTTGTAGATGATTTGTTTTTAATTTGGAAAGGTGATGAAACATCTTTATTAGATTTTGCTTCACAAATAAATAGCTTGACTGAATATTTAAGTTGTACTATGGCCTACTCACGAAACAGTATATCTTTTTTAGATATACAGATTGAGAGGTTGGAGAATGGCTTGTTGAATACGGGGGTACATAGGAAGGCTTGTCATAGGAACACACTTTTACATAAAAAGAGCATGCACCCCCATTACGTTTTTAAAAATTTCATCAAGGGTCAAGCCATGAGGGCCTCCAGATTAAATTCAACACAGGAGGGATATGATCAGGAGCTTTCAGATCTAAAGTCAAGACTTCTGGATAGGTATTATAAATTAGAAGAGGTGAATATGGCCATTGAAGAGAGTAATTCAGTGAGAACAACTAAAACTAGTCCATATTTTTCTAATATAGGCAACCCCGTAAGTGAAGAAGGGATAGTGAAAACAGAGAGTCACATAAAAGTACCTATGTTTTATACTTCAGATACCAATTATCTGAAGAACATAGTACAGAAACATTGAGACACCTTATTACTGGATGAAAACATCAAAGAAATAGTAGGGGAAGAGCCAAAATTTCTTTTTAAGAACAGGAAGAATTTAAAACAGAGTCTATGTCACCCTAAGAGCTTAAGAAAGGTGTCTTATGGTACTAATGTACATGGAACAAAACCATGTCATAGATGTAACCAATGTGAATTTATAGACACAAGAACCACCTTCATCTATCCAGTCACCCATCATGTGTTTACATTTCGCATGGTAGCCGATTGCCAAACAGAACATGTGGTATACCTCGCTAGATGTGTGTCATGTAGTGCATTTTATAGAGGAAAAACCAACAGGAAATTGAGAGAAAGGATCAGGGAACATCTTTACCATACATGTATTGGTTCGGAGCATAATGCCCTAGCAAGACACACACTACCAGCAGGATCAGCACACCAGTTTAAATTTTCAGTATTACAAGTTATTAATCCCAGTACATGGGGTGGAGATGTTAAGAACTTCACAGAAGGTTGTGAACTGAAATGGATTATTAGGTGTAGAGCAGATAAGAGACCAGGGCTCAATGATAAAGTGCCCTTAAAACCAGTATTACATAGTAGAAGTTAAAAGCCATTAAATGAGAACTCATTGACTCAATTGTGTTTATGCATTTTTTGATACATGTTCAGATAGACATTCTTATGATTTTTATGTTTCTTCATAGTTTGAATGAGAGTTTTGAATATTTATATGTATTGTAACGTGCAATATTTTAAGAAAGTCTCTTTTTTCATTTTTACTTACTTTTTTCATATATACATTTTTTATTTTTATATTCTTAATTTTCATTGATTGTAATGAATAATTGATTTATATCTGTCTAAATGGTATCGAATAGATAGTTTAATATAGTAAGATATGCTAGATTATTTTTAAATTTGATACATGCATTTATGGCATTAAGGAAATTATGTCATTTGATTAATTATTCATGAGTAACTAGATTTGAAAGTATTTAAGCTCCTTCATTTAGTTATTACTGTTTGGTGTGATGAAGCCTTAATGGTGAAAGCGCTTACCTACCTAAGCCAATAAAGCACATAGTATTAATTTGTGGTGTGTCCAGCAGCGTTTTGTGTATATACAGAATTTTACTACATAGGAGAAATTGAGTCACAGCTGTGTTTTGTTCCTGTGGATGTGTTTTGCTTGTCTTGTTTCATAATGGCTAAGGTGTTTACCTTATAGACACAAGGTGCAGGATTTGATTCTTACATGGGGTAATTGGATAGGCTTAAAATGTCCCACAAGGGTAGGTAGCCTTGTACTAACCTATGAACATCTAAAATATTACTAGTCATTCAAGTACATCAGTCTCACAATGAGTGATGTCAGAAGGAATACTTATTCTTGATGACAGAGAAGACACAGGGAGGTCAAAACGAGATGTAGGTATCCTGAAATCATGTAAGACTCCCCCCCAAGAAAAAAGAATTCAGTATGCAGTAATATTTGTGATTTTTGTATGGTTTGTGGGATGTTGAACAAAAGGTGCAGTATTTATATTGTCTATAATTGTTTTGCTTTATTCAGTCAGATCTTCACCATCCATTATGTTGTCATCATTGCATATCACTGTAATACATTCCTCTCTACAAGATTGGATTGCTAAGGTTTTCTGCATTAGGTTAAACTGCTACTCTGGTGGTTAGTGCAGAGGACTAAAGCTTCGACATATTAATGAACTGCTTCTTGTGGCAAGGATACAAAGTCTGAATCCCTCCATCTGTATTTACTAAATATTTGACTGAGCAAATCACTTAAACAGAAAATGCTTTAGAGCTATCAGGAATTTTGGATAAGTTCCTCAGTGGTATCTTAAACTGCATGCCTATTAAATATGAACCTGTTGTCATAATTTACTAGCCATCCCCTATTGCATAACTGATCTAGTTTAGGAAATGTTATTGTAATATTACCAGCGCATTATTTAAAATGCATCATAGGCAACTTATTTTTCAATGGCAGCAGGCACTGAATATTTAGGTGAAGAACTGAAATGCAAAGTTGCATGCCAGTAGCAACCCCTGGATTATTAATAGTTCTCTTTAATGTGGAATTATTCAGATGACGCTTAATTCATTAATAGAAATTGTGTGTATTGACTTAACATATGTTATCAGGTGGTTAACACTTCTTAGTCTCTCATAAATGTTTTTATTCAACCCGAGCTATACCTGGTTAGCTCTTATGGTATAATGATAGTGATCTTTAAACAATTTCAGGTAATTCATCCAAAGCTACCATTACAGTACATGGAAGTCATTTATTCATAATAATAGGGGGTGTGCACTGTCAACCAAGTGGCTATAACTGCTGGAAGGTGTGGGGGACTGTCTGTGAATTTTATATTCTTATCATGTTATTATTTTTAACAGTCTTTGATCTGGACTTGCAGGACTAGTGTGCCTGTGTGTTTGAATTAAGTAGGAATATTTTGGCTACTGTATTTTTGTAAAACAAATTTGAAATATGTGTCATTTTTACACAGACGTGTAGTTAATAATTTAGCTATCATTGCTGTGTTTGATTGATGTCTGTAAATAAAAAAAATTATTCACCCTACTGAGCTGATAATGTTAAAAAGTTATCAGTCTGTCTTAGGAAGACTAGTCTGCATCTGTATAAAGCAAATTGGAAAACTTTACTGTGGTCATTTTTACCTCAAACATGTGATGTGTACACAGTCAATGCAGTGGCTGTAATTCAGTGCAGACATTGTTGGATTATAATGACAGCAGTTTGAATGGTCTTTTAAGTTTGAAATGTTCTGAAATAGGAAGTTCGGTCATTTGGTTCATATATTTTATTCACTGTTACTGGAAAAAAATGTTTAAAACTACAAATTTAAAGAACACTCTAACAAACGTTTATGTATTAAACAAAAATACAGTTTAAAACAATCAGAAAAGTTAATCAAAGAGCATTTGCATTTATGCATAGTTCTAAAAATGTGTGCAGGGGGCCCATGGTTTGAAAACAGTCCAGTAACCAAGGTACACTTAATCTACCACTGGCCATATGCATTTTTCAATGAATGTGAATTGCAGTGTTTTTTTTTTTTAATGAATGTGATTTCCAAAGAAAGAGAAATTTGCTGTTGCTCTGTTAAGTCTGTTTTTGATGTGTGACAATTTTGTTTTGTTTAGCAAGTAGTTATCAGTGCTTATGCTGTAAAACTTTAAATAATTGTTTAAATTAAATTCATATAGCTGTGATAATTGTAAAAGTAAAGAAGAAAATAGTCTGCATGCTGACAGGTTTGAACAGTATTTGTGGTAATTGGAGAGGGGGGGTAGACATAGGAATGGCTGCCAATGGGGGGGGTGGACTTGTCCATTAGCCTGTCTAGGTCCCCATTTGGCCACATTCCTGCTCTGCCTCCTACACAGAGTCTGCCTCTTCCTCCTGTTTGTGTGTGTGTGTTTTCTTGGGTCTTTAGTTTCTGCCCGTATCCCAGATGTATGTTGATAAGTGAATTGGGATGTCCTCAAAATTGTCAATAGGTGTGTGTGTGTGTGTGTGTGTGTGTGTGTGTGTGTGTGTGTGTGTGTGTGTGTGTGTGTGTGTGTGTGCACATGCCTGTGAGTTTGGTCTGTGTGTGTGCATGTGTGTGTCTACCATACTGCTCAACCTTTTAGCCGAAGCAATCTAGACAAAGCCAAAAATAACGGGACGACATAGGCTGCAAATATTTACAGATTTTAAATATTGTACTTATAAACTTAGAAAAGTTGATAGAATAAAAGATTTTTTCATTGGTATGCATTTTATACAGGATACAAAGTCTGAAACTCAAATTTCTGCCATTATTTAGTGACTTCCATACTCAGTGATTTGCAAGAAAACCACAAATTTTATGAGGAACAGAGAAAAAATATGATGCAAAATTCAGGCCATTTTGTGACAATCTTAAATCTGAACAGTTGAGAGGTATGGTGTATGTATATTTGGATGCATATAACTTTGGGTGTGTATGTCAGAGAAGACCAAGATTTCATTTTTTCATATTAAATAATAGAAATAAATTTAACTTCACATCTTCCTGCAAGACAGCAAAAGTACGATCTGCACCACCAACTAAACTGTGAAATTTTCAAGGATTCTTACTATTTAAAACTATATAAAATAAACTATGAGGTAGGAATTCTTGTATGTGTTAATGCCTTTTCCTAGTTTAGCTGACTTCATTAATTAGTTTATCACATTTACCCACCCAAAGTAATTCATAATGACAAACTGAATCTTTCTAATCACCCAGCACATATCCGGTAACTACTTTAGACCATTTCAGAAATAGCATTAGCTGTATTAAATGTCATTAGTTATGTTGTATCATTGACAATTTTACACTGTATAACATGGCAGACTTACACAATTATGACTGCACAGTGTTTTACTGAACAAAGCGTATTATGTCTTGCATGCTCTTTCTGTGTGTGGTGTGTGTAGGAATGTGGTGTGTGTATGTAGAAGTAAATATTCTTGCACCATATGCATTGCATGTTCACTGTTATTGAACTGAATGTACTGCGTATTCACTTGCATATTTGTGAGAGTGTAAATGAGTGTGAGCATGCATGTGCATATGTGAGCGTGTGTGTGAGTATATTCATGTATGTGCATATATGAGTGTGTTTGTATATGTGTGAAAATATTCTTGGACTTTTTCATATGTAATGCTTGCTTGCCTCCTTACTGTTCAGTAATGCACATGCACACATTAGTCATTATTGCTTTTCCTGTAAATACCTTGATGTATACTTATGTCACAGCTGAAGTGTGTCTTTCTGGATCAGTTTACCTATGTGGTCAGCAAACAGTACATTAATTGGTGCCATGAAGTCACTTGTAGATATGCATATTTCTTTAACATAATCAAGAACAACAGACATCAAAGGAGATGACTCACTTTGAAGGAACTGGTTTTCATAATTTGTAAGTTCTTTATGTAAAGTCTGAAGATCGGTGGAATGTGAGTTTCATATTACTCTATTAGCATGCAATCACTTACAGAAACTGGATATATAGTTCTATGCTTGCGCTTTGTTAGTGAGCTGTACAACAAATTTACTCTGTGGTTGATAAATGCTGGTTTGTGAATTCTGGTTTCCTTTTTTGATCATTTTAACTATGTTTTCAGTAGGTTTAGTTTCAATCACTGTATGAATCCATCATTAGCTTTTTTGTCTGTTTAACGTATACATTTATATACATTCACACACATACACACACAAATATATATATATATATATGTGTGTGTGTGTGTGTAGACACACACACACTCATTCTCATATACACGAGTGTACATACACTTTGACAGAGTAAGATGATGTAAATGGCAGGTACCTGGCAGGTAATGCCAAAAGATATAAGTGAGACTGTAAGGCATACAAGACCATGAGAAGAATTTAGAACTTCTCTCTTAAAACTCTTATGGATGCTAAGATTTGATGGGGTATGAGCTGACCCTTTAAGCCTTCATTTGTCAAGCAGATATTTAGCTACTGAAGAAGAAACAGCTTCCTATATAACCGGTGGCCAAAAATAAAATGTCAAAAGCTGCAGAGTCAAACAGACTCACTGAGTGCACTCTGGGGGAGTTTGGAGAATCTGGAAGAACAGTAGGATATAGTATTGTTGGGAGATGCATACTTTGAGAGAATGAAAGGATAGAAAACCACTTATCCTACAGACGTGATGAGGAAAAGGAAAACCTTTTGACTCATTGGAGTTAGTTATTGGCCCAAGACACCCTACTAAAACTGTTAGTCTGCACTGGAACCAATTTAGTTAAATTGTTTTATATGTGTTTGTGTCAGCAGCAAGAGACTTTTGTTAATTTTTCCTGTTTCCAGTGATACCTGTATGAACCAGTGGTAAGAGGATTTGTTTTCACAGGTTCATAGGTATATATTCGACTTTGATCTATGAGGGTCGTAAGAAGCCTATCTTTACATTCCCATGTTAGTTTATAACTCTTGTGTTTTGCATATAAATAACTCAGAGAAAGGCAAAACTAGGATATGCTGGGACATTTAAATATTTTCCATATCCATGGGGGACAGCAATGCTAAACTAGAGATGAATTTGGGGTTATTTATTTATTTGTCTTTGTTAATTGGGAAAGTCCAACTAAATAATACCCATTTCAGCATAGGCCCAGGGAGAAAAGCTCCATTTACTTGCATTGCATTATGCTAAGTTCCAGTTAAACAGAGTAGTTACATTTCTTTTTACATTAATACAAAAACAATAGTTACATTTATACATTCTAAGATTTTACAGAGGTGGAAATTATTACAGAGAAAGCCCATGTGTAACTTAGTGGATTGTACAGGCAGCAGTTGCATAAAAAAATATTTTGTCATTTCAGTGAGAGGTTGAGTGTTTTCTGTTTAAGGAGAGTATTTGGAGAGTATTGCATGGTCAACACAAAGTCTCAACTGTGAGATGAGCATGTGCAGGACCAAGATTGGTTAAGATGTTTAAGCAGTGGTTTAAAACTTTTGAGTTTGTCAGAAAGTTTTTTGTGTGGTGATATTATTCCAGAGTTTAGCAATGTATTGGGAGTAGAGTGAGTCTCCTGCAACATTATTTCACTTATTTGTAAGTAATAAGAATTTGTTACTAGAGAGGAGGTCCCTTGCTGGACAGTAGGTCAGTAATAAGTTATACAGTGCTGGGCATTTTTCTGGATGATGAATGAGTTTGTGTGCTGTAGTTAGTTGTGAATATGTCAGGTAGTTGTGTAGTTCAAGCTAGTTTAATTGCTTCATGCAATGAAAATGGTGGGTCCTATGAGGGAGATCAGTTGCAAATTTAGCTACTTTATTGTAGCAGGAGGCAAGTTTCTTTCTTTGAGTATTGTTTAAGTTTGTTAGGATAGGAGCAGTGTATAAGAGAGTTAGCAATAAGAAGGTAGCAGCTAGAGTTTTTCTTGCAGTATCTGTAAGGAATCCATCGATCCTATAAAGGGAGCCTAGTTTCTGGTGAGTAGATTTAATGGTGCGCAGTATATACTAGTCAAACTTGAGACTGTCATCTATTATGATGTCTAGAAGTCTGCTGTGAATTATACTTTCAATGACAGTATTATTTACTGACTTAATGGTAAAATTGCTTTTGATTTCGCAACTTTTTGAGGCAAAAAAACATTAACTTAGTTTTCTTGGGGTTGAATAGGAGGTTTGATTCTTTAAGCCATGTTTCTACAGAGGAGAAGGATTTTTGAATAATATCTTGGAGCTTATTTATTGTTGAGACCTCACATATTAATGAAAATTATTTGCATACCGAACTAAACTAGCATGGTGAGTGGAGGTGTGGAGGTCATTAATAAATATACTAAATGGGAGAGAACCAAGGGAGACAACCTAGGACAGAGTCCTGATGAACATCTGTAGTAATTCATTGAAAATATGAGTAGGTTTGTTGCCATTGAACATATTTTGCCTTCCAGATAAGTAATTAAGAAACCACAACAAGGAGTATGGTGAAAGTCCTATTGGGGACAGTTGAGCAAGTAATTGCTGGAGTGAGACAGTATCAAATGCCTTTTACAAGTCTAAGAACATGGTGAACACAAGCAGACCACTTTATTTATGTTGGTTTATTACATTGGTAAAATGAAGTAGAGCATTAGTGGCACTGTGCTGGGGCTTAATGCCATGCTGCATTTGGTAAAATGAAGTAGAGCATTAGTGGCACTGTGCTGGGGCTTAATGCCATGCTGCATTTGGTAAAATGTACTAGAGCATTAGTGGCACTGTGCTGGGGCTTAATGCCATGCCGCATTTGGTAAAATGTAGTAGGGCATTAGTGGCACTGTGCTGGGGCTTAATGCCATGCTGCATTTGGTAAAATGAAGTAGAGCATTAGTGGCACTGTGCTGAGGCTTAATGCCATGCTGCATTTGGTAAAATGTAGTAGGGCATTAGTGGCACTGTGCTGGGGCTTAATGCCATGCTGCATTTGGTAAAATGAAGTAGAGCATTAGTGGCACTGTGCTGGGGCTTAATGCCATGCTGCATTTGGTAAAATGTACTAGAGCATTAGTGGCACTGTGCTGGGGCTTAATGCCATGCTGCATTTGGTAAAATGAAGTAGAGCATTAGTGGCACTGTGCTGGGGCTTAATGCCATGCTGCATTTGGTAAAATGTACTAGAGCATTAGTGGCACTGTGCTGGGGCTTAATGCCATGCTGCATTTGGTAAAATGTACTAGAGCATTAGTGGCACTGTGCTGGGGCTTAATGCCATGCCGCATTTGGTAAAATGTAGTAGGGCATTAGTGGCACTGTGCTGGGGCTTAATGCCATGCTGCATTTGGTAAAATGAAGTAGAGCATTAGTGGCACTGTGCTGAGGCTTAATGCCATGCTGCATTTGGTAAAATGTAGTAGGGCATTAGTGGCACTGTGCTGGGGCTTAATGCCATGCTGCATTTGGTAAAATGAAGTAGAGCATTAGTGGCACTGTGCTGAGGCTTAATGCCATGCTGCATTTGGTAAAATGTAGTAGAGCATTAGTGGCACTGTGCTGGGGCTTAATGCCATGCTGCATTTGGTAAAATGTAGTAGAGCATTAGTGGCACTGTGCTGGGGCTTAATGCCATGCTGCATTTGGTAAAATGTAGTAGAGCATTAGTGGTGCTGTGCTGGGCCCTAGTGCCATGCTGCATTTGGTAAAATGTAGTAGAGCATTAGTGGCACTGTGCTAGGGCTTAATGCCATGCTGCATTTGGTAAAATGTAGTAGAGCATTAGTGGCACTGTGCTGGGGCTTAATGCCATGCTGCATTTTGTAAAATGTAGTAGAGCATTAGTGGTGCTGTGCTGGGCCCTAGTGCCATGTTGCATTTGGTAAAATGTAGTAGGGCATTAGTGGTGCTGTGCTGGGGGCATTTTTCTAATATTTTGGAGAGGATTGAAAGAGTTGCTGTTGGTCTGTAGTTGTTAAACTTTGTAGATGTGCCGCCTTTGTGCAGTGGTATGATATAGGATTTTTTCCATATCATCCATCAATTTGTCCAAATTATATTTGAATAGAGTAATAGAAGTACTTCACTTTATGTGGACTGGATGACAGTTCCATGAAAGTGATATTTCTGGTGATACAAAACTATCCTTCTGACATGTTTTATTTATTCTGCAACACTGAGTGAGATCCCTTGAGTGGATGCTTGTGATACCACTGGACTTGTGAACGTATGAATAGGTCTGATAAAATCATGTATGCTTATGGCGTATACACAAGTCAGAAGTTGCATGTCAGTAGCTTTCATCTGTCCAGATTTTTGCCTCATATTTTTGGCCTGGTCCTCATAAAATTTGTGGATTTCTGGCAAATCACTGAGGATTGACATTACTAAGTAATAGCATACACTTGAGTTTCAGGCTTCATATCTTTCAGAAAATGTATGTTAACACAGATCTTGTTGTTCTAGCAACTTTCCAGGTTTATAAGAGCAATATTTAAAATCTGCCCCTATTTATGGGCCTTTGTCCCCCCATTATTTTAGGCTTTTTCCAGATTTGTTGTGCTAATACACTGAGTGAGAGTAGCCTTTATGATACTGAAAAGAAGAGCAAGGCTTTAAGATTGTCTGCATAGTTTTTACAGTTTAAGTCCTTGATTTTTTTTAGTGAGAAAGAATTGTGTTCATTCCAGCTGACAGAAGTGTTTGGACAGACACATACCTAAAGGGGTCAGCCTAATAAGTGCAGAGTACAGGTGTAGAACAATTACATCCCTGGATCAGACTACAATACCTTTAGATATATGCTATGAAATGAAAAAAGACTTACTTAAAATATTGTATAACTGGTGAGCAAAGGACTGTTTATTGTTAACATAGGGTCCCAGATCCCTAACCGTGGAATCAATTTTCATGGGGGTGTTGTCAATGTGATAGTTACAAGTTGAGTCATGCTTGCCGAAGGACATGATTATTCATTTCTTGGAATTTAGTTTTAATTCATGGTTTTGACACCAGCTATTTTTTGGAATAGGCCATCTTGAAGAATCTTGGTGTCCTCTGGGAAGCTTATAATACCACCAAGTTTGCAGTCATCTTTGAACTTGGTCAACCACAAATCCCTAACATTAGCTTTGATCCCCAAGAAGTAAATACTAAACAGAATGGACCAATGACTAAACTCTTGAATTTTTAGATTTTTATGCTTTTTGCAGCAAAAGCATTAGAACCAGAAAGGCAGAGGATACATTTTTTGTGTTACTGTGAACTGTTGCTCATTCATACTGCTATAGACAGTGAGAATGAGAGAGAGAGAGAGAGTGGGGGGGGGGTCAGAAAATTCATTGTGTTATCATGGATTGGCTGTCTGCTCATGCTGCTACTGCAGAAGGAGGGGGAGACCTGTTACCTAATTAGACATACTGCAACAACTGTTGCTGATGGTGAATTCTCACAGCTAGATTGTTTCCTAATATATACTACAAAGTTGGAAAGAAGGAACACATTTTTTACTTTGTGTTTGCACCTGTATTTTTGTATAGTGAAATGTTTTATTTTGTTGTTCAACAGACATAAAAAAGTGACCTTTTAAGATTCGTGCTCCACCTGTAGCCATTTACAGTAGATTTACCTGAAATAAAATTGTTACAGAATTTTGAAATGCTGTTAGTTATTATGTATGTTGTTGGTAAAATACTTTTGAAATCAAAATTGCAACTGTTTTTGCAATTTGTTCCACTGATGAGGATTACGGAGATTTGTAGCTCCTGCTGAGAGTAGATTTTTTTATGTGCACTCAAGTAGTTTGAGGGTCTGAAATGGAGCTGGCTTGGAATGAGTTAAAGCAGTCTTAGTTCACTTTATATATTATTAAGCTGCAGTGCCTTTTAGCAGTTATACAATTTTGGAATGTGAGTAGAGCTTTATTTTTTGGTATATTGGCCACATATTTCAGAATATCACAGTCATCCATGAGTAGTAGTTTTTTTTTTCAAGTATTCTTGTAGGTCAAGATACTGCGCTTTCCATTGACACTAACGACACTAATAATATTAGTAGGTGATACATGAAACAACCTTTGAGCAGGCTGTAATTAATAACTGCTAAGGTTTGTACAACTTATCATGGCACAGCTGGCATAGCATTTAAGGTTGTTGTCTTCCATGCACACATTCCAATGTTTAATTATGAACTCTGAATAATGGCTGTATGGAGTTCTCAGTATGTCTTAATGGGGTTCATCCCAAAAAATGCTGTGTTTTTACCTCAAACTTACCTGGAGTTGTGGACAGCAGTGCAAATTCTAGATGATGGCTATCAGGGGAAGGGTTGCATAGACCAACCACTTTTGGCATCAAAGCTGTGCTGTGCTAAGCACTATCATCTAGACAGGAGAACATAGATCAAAACCGTACACCATTACAGAGCTAGGTATGGAAATAAAGTAATAAGGAAAGCTGCTGGAATGCAGAAGTCTATAAATTATTATAGGTTTATAGGTGTTTACAAGGCTAACAAACACAAAAGCCTTTTTTTAAGCCTAGCCATGCATCCCAAATCTCTGACAAGATACAAGAGAAGAGCTTATTTTAAAAACTATAGGTTCATAGGAATTTAAAAGAAAGAAAAAGTATAGCAAAATGTGGGAGTCACAAAAGACATACCAGGCTAAGATGGTCACTTCTGCTTTTGCAATACACAATGCATATGTTCATGCTTTAGCTGCTTGCTGTTTTTTGAGTGACCATTGTCTACTGTGCGCATTTTCCAATGGATATATTATTTGTCTTGCTGTGAAGATTGCCTCATTTACATGCATTTGTTTTGTTACTAATTGTACTTTTTTCCTCCTGCGTTCCTACATTCTTCTCTACTGTACCCATGCCTCCCTGCACATCTCCACTCCTCAACTGCTTCCCTCAGACTCTTACATGCATTCACTCCCCTGTTGCACTTCCATTCAATGTTTTCCACCCCTCAGCCTTCCAACCTGCTCTCTCCCCCCAGCAGCCTAACCACCCAGAAGCCCTCCCTTACCATTTCTCTTTATCTCAAGACCACTGTCAATAGTTGCTCTCAACAGCAGCCACTCTCTCATACCTCTCACTCCATTACATACTATACCCCCCTCTACATACACTATACTTGTCCAGCTCTTTGTATTACTTACTTGGGTTCCACTTCTCCCTAACCCCTATCTTCTATCTTCCTTTTATAGGTTAACAGTACTCCACATTTGCAAAGATCACTGACCTACCCTGCCTGGAACATCCTGCACTCAAGACCCTCTGTGGTGCCTTCTGCCATTTATTAGAAACTGTACAAGTATGTCCTGAAAAACTCACTAGTTGAAACCTGAACTGTTGCTCCTCTGTAGGCTACTCTGTTGCACATCTGCAAGCCGCCCCATCTCTCCATCAACCCTGCTGCCCCACCATCCTACCTTGCAGGAAACTATTCCTGACTCTTACAGTTCTCTGTCTGTTGTACACCCTTTGCTCATTCATTGGTCTCTCCATCTCTGAACTGTCCCTCCTGCACGTCTCTATCCTTCTGCCCATCTCCTTGTCTCTGTACTCTATACTACTGCTTCTTTTCCTACAGACTTTACTTGGACTATCTCTCCAAGCTGCTCTACCCCCCCTGCCTCTCCTGTCTCACATTCCTGCCAAACTTACTTGCATTACTGATTGCTTCTTTGAGAGTTATCTGTGGGTGTTGCCCTGCTTCGTTTGCCCTCACTGCACTTGGGCTCACTTCGGTCCCCTACCCTACCCCCATTCCCACCCCCCAAATCAATTACATTTATACTATCCATTCCCTCCCCTTCCTGTCTGCTCACCCACACACAATCCATTTCCTGCCCAAAACCACTCCCAGCCTCACACCATCCTTCATCCACATACATCACTTCCTACTTTCAACTAGTACCCATCTTCACAACGTCTCATCACATACTGTAATATGCAACTCCTTCTCTTTACCACTCCTCTTCTTATACTTCCCTCTGTTCTCACCTCTTATCACTCTTACCTATCTCACTCTTATTTTTGCTCCCCTACCTCAGGCATCTCTGAATCTATTCCTACTACCTGTTCCTTTACTATCTTTCCATCTCTCTTCAACTTCGCTACCAACTATTTTCATAAACTAACTTTACTTCAGAGCTACCCACTTGCCTACAAATCCAAATCTAAATTCTACAACCAACTCTTACACTTTCCTCCACTCACATTCTTCACTAACTACATACTCCACTCTGGAGACTTCCACCTAAACCCAGGCCCTCTTTTCTCTCCCCACAACCACATACCCCACACGATTACCTCCAACTCACACTCTCCTCTTCCAGCAATCCATCCTCATTCTCCCAGTCAATACTCATTCTTATACAAACATCTAGCTATCTATTCACTTAATATTTAAAGACTCACTTACAAAATCTCTGAACTTCACACCTTGATAGCTCATACTTCCCATCTATCTATCTTTGTCTAAAACCTGCCTCATACCACACATCACAAATAGCAACCCCCCCCCGGCGATAATATTTACTGCTCCAACAGAATCTCAAAAAAAAAAGGGGGTGGTGTGGCCATCCTTTATTCTAATGACCTAAATCTCTCACCTATCACCATCCCTATCCCTGACTTTCACCCAGCGGAACTAATTATTCTTAATTGCCAGCTTAAACCTCACAAAAAATTGCTATCTTCTCCATTTATATCTCACCTGAAAATAATATCCCCAGCCTAGAAAATATCCTATCCTGGTTTTCCCATAACATACACTATGAAACCTTCATCCTCAGAGATGTAAATATAGACTGGTCCAGACTTACAGCTGACTCTCCACAATTTAGTATAAACCTACATGCATTCCACCAACTGATAACATCCCCCACCCGCCTCCATAAAACCTCTTCATCCAGCTCTACTATTGATTGAATTCTCACTAACTCTCAACCTCTACCATAGCCCAACTACCCTACCTGACTCCTTAAGTGATCATATCTCCACCTCTGTTCTGAAACACTCAACCCAATCACCCAAATCACACCTTTACAGACTGTCGTAAACTTACTAACTTTGGCACTTGGGCTTCAGGCCAGTTATTTTACATTAAGAAGGTTTGTGGTCTGCACTCTTGTGGTAGGAGAGGCTAGATTCTGCCCTTCTGAGCTGGGAATTTCTGGTTAAAAGCTTATTGTGCCTGCTTATTTGATCTTTTGCTTTCTGAAATTTGTGCGCCTTCTTTGCTGTAGCCCAGAAGTTAGTAGTTTATTGGCCATTTTGGGCCAATTTCTATCTCTTTCATTTCCCTGCTATAAAAAAATGCATTTGTGTGGTTTTGCACGCCTGGCAGTGCCAGTTAGCTAGGGTTAAACTATTTCTGGCTCCATGAAGTCTACTCTTCAATTTTTCCCTTGGAACTAGACACACTTTCAACTTAAGCACTCAAACCATTTATTTCACAGCCCAGCACTTGCTCAAAACTCATAGCAAGCACTAATTAACCCTAGCACTAGACCCCCTATACTGTCCAGAAGGACAAGGCTCTCTATTCGTCCCTATCAGCCAATCAGTAAAACAGCTCACTTTACCTATGCAGGCATGTCCAAAGGGCAGTTTCAGGAGTACTCTCCAGTCCAACTGGTGAATCTGGGCATTTTGAGGCAATGTTACAACTGCCTCATGTACACAGAGAACCCTCTCCTCCTACCACCAAACACTAATATATGTGAGAGATGCAATTATACAGACAAAATGGAGGCAAAGCTCTCTCAACCTAAGACTGGAATTGACAGTCAAGAGGAGAAGGAAAATACTTCCAACACACCGCTAGTCTCACATAGACCTACTAAACCAACACTGGCAAATAACACACATAAATACATGAAAACATACTCGGAGGCTATAAATAAAAATCTGCAAAAGCAACAGAGACCTCCAAAGCAGACACCCAAGCAAACTCCAGACCCCATCACAAACCATGAAACACATACTTCACATAATCAGTGTGCCATGCAATCACAGCCCTTAAGGCAAAATAACATACCCAACACACTAGTAATAGGTGACGCTATAGTCAGGCACACTGATGTCCCACTAACTAGGATGGACAAGGAGAAGGTTAGAGTTAGCTGCCTGTTGGTTGCCACAATCTGCCACATAACACAAGCACTCAGGTTGCTCCAGAACAAGTATAAATATGACTCTGTCATTGCCCATGTTGGTGTGAATGACCTGAGATGTACCTCCCTGGACTACATGAAAAAGACATGAAAGAGCTCTCTGATCACATAGCCCAAGCCGGTATGACCCTGACCCTGAGTAGCATCCTGCCCTCACCAAGAGTGATGCCACAGTATAAAGAAAAAACTGATCAATTTCAACAATTGACTAAGTTTCTGGTGTCATTCAAAGGGGATCCAGTATCTGTCCACCTGGGGTGACATGCTCAACAAGCCATGTTGCTTTGCAAGAGATGGATTGCACCTGTCACCCTTAGGCTTTCAAATACTGGCCAAGGCTTTTGCCTCCCCCATAGTGCCTTTTTTAGGCAAGGCTCAAAAGACAAACCCACCACCGTAAATAGCACAAGTAACCAAAAACTGAGGGTAATGCTAATCAACACCAGAAGTCTAAACCTCTAAATGCATGCACTCGAGGCATTCCTCAGTAGGCAGAACATCGATATCTGTGCAGTAACAGAAACCTGGTTTAAGGCTCCTGAGAGCACCCCAGCACTACCAGGCTATAACTCATACCATACTTTTCGGTCAAAGAACCCGGACCAAAACACAAAACAGGTGGGGGTGTATCCATATTCATCAAGGATACCCACATCTCCAGGTTTGTGGCACAGCACAATGCCTCAGAGATCATCCATGTGCAACTAACAATGGGTAAAACTGCAATTCAAATTGTAGCTTGCGACAGATCACTCACCATGACCCAGTTCCTCCATTTTTTGTTTCTGGAGACAGTGGAAAATATGAAGGTCCTACCAAATGCCCTAATATTGGGTGATTTCAATTACCCAAACATTAACTGGGAGAACTACTCAAGTACTAACTTCCTTGCCCAACGCTTCCTAGAATTTATAAATTCGAACACCCTGGATCAACTGGTCAACACCCCCACCAGAGGTAACAACATATTGGAGCTGGCCCTCACCAACATGGGCGACCGGTGTTCTACATCTTAGGTCAACCCCTCGCTTGTTAGATCAGACCATAGACTAATCACTCTGGATATCCACATTCTACCCCCACCCCCAATCAAGGAAACCACCACGAAAAACTTTTCAAAAGCAAAGTTCACGTTACTTAAGACCGAGGTGGAACGATTCACATCCCCCATGCTAAAGGACAACGCTGTCCAAGCTGCTGAATCCCTTACAAAGGCACTCTATGAGCACCTGCAAGAATGCATGGATCATGCTATCCCAAGCAAAACCAAGACTCACTCCTCCAAGAAAAGGAAACCAGTCTGATGGACCCCTGCCATAAATAAGCTATACAATAGAAGGAGGAAACTAGTACAGAAAAGAGTAAAATCCCAAGAAGGAAAGACATCCCCTGATCAGTATCAGCAAGAAACTACGATCCCTCATAAAATCATCCAAGGCTAGCTTTGAAAGAAAAATTGCCAAGAACTCCAAAGATAACCACAAAGCGTTCTTTAGCTATGTCAAGAACATAAGTGGAAACTCTCAGATCTGCTCTGAGTTAGTGCAGAATGGCACAAAATACACAGAACTGACTGATATTGCCAACATTCGGGCAGACAAGTTTAGTGCAAACTTCACCCCCCCCTCACCCTCTAAAGGACCCATAACCATACTAGAAGAATGTAGACCCCTGGCAGTCACTGACACACAGGTTAAAACAGCCTTATCCAAATCCAAAAACACAGCTTCAATGGAACCAGATGGTGTCCCAGGCTGTATCTTACACGAGCTCCAAAATGAACTAACCCCTCACCTAAACACACTGTTCATACTCAGCCTCTCTACAGGCTATGTACCCATAGAGTGGCACACAGCAACAGTTATCCCACTACACAAAGGTGGAGCCAAAACAGACCCCAGAAACTATTGCCCTATAAGCCTGACTAGCTTGGTCTGCAAGGCTATAGAACAGAGACATTGGGAACCTTCAAACATTGGACCCTACCCCGTTTGGCTTTGTTAAGGACAGATCATGCCTCCAAAACCTGTTTGACTTCTTTGAGACAGTTACCAAGGTTTTAGACAAGGGAAAGGAGGTCCACACAGCCTACCTAGACCTCGCAATGGCTTTCAACACCATTCCCCATTCTGGTATTATAGACAAGCTCACCAGCCTGAACATAACCCCCTACATCATGAGATGGGCTGCCAATTGGCTCATGAATAGAACCCACATGGTGAGAGTTGCAGGCTCTAGGTCAGACTCGAAACCGGTTACAAGTGGCATTCCCCAGGGCTCAGTCCTGGGACCCCTCCTGTTCGGTATATACTTCTCAGAGGTACAGACAAGCACAGGAGGACTATGGCTGACCAAGTTCATAGACGATTGTAAACTGGGGGCCATAACTGACTCTCTGGTTGATACAGACATCCTCCAGAAGGGTCTCACTGAGATGGATACCTGGTGTCAAATCATGGCCTCAAGCTAAATGTCAAAAAGTGCATAGACATCCCCTTTTGAAAAAACAAAGTACCCGTAAAATACTACATCCGTGGTAGTCCCCTAAATACAGAAAATGTAATAAGGGATCTGGGGACCCAAGTAGATAGTAATCTCTCCTTTGATAATCATATTGCTAAGGTGGTTAGAAAATCCTTCTATGTGGCCCACCTAATCATAAAAAGGTTTGCATCTAGAACAAAAGAGGTTATTGTGCCCCTCTACTCATCACTCATCAGATCCATCATAGAGTACAATGCAACATTTGGGATGTACCTTACAAGACACCTGCAACAGCTGGAAAGACAACAGAAGTACCTCACCAAGAGGATTACTGGCTTCAAACAGATGCCCTATGCAGCACAACTGAAGAAACTCCAGCTGTACTCGGTTGCATACCGCTTACTCAGAGGTGATCTCTGCCTGACATACAAGGCCATGTCCAAATCAGAATTGATGGACATGCTCCACCTAAAAAAAAAACAAATCCTTAAGAGCCACACACTCTAGGGATCTAAACCTCACCACAACAATACATTGGATGTGCTGGAGGGATAGATTCTTGTCCCAGAGACTCCCCATGCTTTGGAACAGGATTCCTGTCTACATTAAGCAGAGCCCCTCACTAACACTCTTCAAGAGAAACCTTGATGAGTGGATGGGAAACAGAAAATGTACTCCGGGGTCACTGCAGTGGCTCTGCTGGACAGAGGCAGAGGAAACTAATCTAAGGGGAAGCGAAAGCCAACACATTCTGGCTAGGCTTATAGATGCCCTCAGGCAGATATTCTAGTACTTAGCTATGAACCTATGAACCTATATCAATCAGTTTGTTTCCATTCCGTCTAATATTGACTGGCCCATCCTTAAGCACATCCCTCTCAATGAAGCAGTGTGTAAATTTAATAGCATTTCCCTGAACACCCTCATCTCCCTTGCCCCCCTCCAGAAGAATTAGAATCAAACCAAATTATGATCCCTAGCTTTCCAAAGATACTAGATCCCTTATGCATGAGAGATAGTGCTTGGAAAGACTAGGTTAAAACAAAAGAACTACCCCTGCTACTGAATTACAGACAACTAAGGAATCTTGTCAAGAAACAAATCATTACGGACAAAAAAGCCTACTATAACTCAGCCCTACTCAATAGCAAATTCAACCTATGTATGTTCTGGTCTACTCTAAACAAAATCGTTTCTCCATGCTGCCCTTCCAAACCCTACCCATACCCTAATAAATCTCCTCTAGAGACTGCCACCCTCCACAATAAACACTTCATTGACACAATCCAAAAACTCACTCCCACCAACTCTAACCCTACTACTCTCCCTACACCTCCCAACCCATTCAACAAAAACCTTTTCTCCTTTCAACATGTTCCAACTTCCTTCATCAAAACACTTCTTCTGAAGCTTAAACCCTGCTCTCCCTCCACTGACAATCTCCCTCCTACCTTCCTCAAACTAGCTTCTAAATCTATAGCCTATCCTGTATCCATTCTTATCAATAGATCAATTCAAGAAGCTACACTTTCTTCCATCTGGGAATCCTTTTTCACCATCCCCCCTGCCAAAAGGAGGAAACGCAACTGACCCATATAATTACAGACCCATTGCCATCCTATCCCCCCTCTCTAAAATACTTGAAAAATGCATTCACTCACAGCTTCTCAACTATCTCCTCCAAAATAACCTTCTCACTTCCACTCAGCATGGTTTCCGGCCTAACCATAGCACAACTACTGCCCTCCTATCATTTACTCATACTATTGCTGAGGCCCGTGATAACAACCAACTCATATCTTGTCTCTTTCTTGACCTATTCAAAGATTTTGACACAGTCTCTCACCCCATACTGCTATTGAAACTTACTAACCTCGACCTATCTGATATCTCTCTATCATGATTCTCTAGCTATTTTGCTTGTAGGCAGCAATCAGTCAGATGGCTCTCATCCAGTTCTTCTTATATTCCAGTCCCATCCGTTGTTCCAAAAGGTTCCATCTTGGGTCCCCTCCTATTTAACATTTTCACTAATGAACTATACACATCCTATCAACTACTGTCTCTCATTCAATATGCAGATGGCTCAGCTATCATCTCCACCTCCAATAACATCTCTGAACTTCTTACCCTAACCCAAGACACCTTCCGATCCACTGAAAAGTGGCTATCCGATAATCTACTCATCCTGAACCCTAAAAAGACCAAACTCTTGCTCTTTCTCCCCCGCTCTCTCTCTCATCAGAAATCCACCTTTTGTATTTCGTCCTCCAATAACACTATCATAAAACCTGAACCCAACACAAAGCTCCTAGGTGTCGTCATTGATGAACTTAAACTTAACCTACACATACTCCAATGTATAAAAAAACTCACCAGAAACTAGGCTTGCTATATTGTAATAAAAAATTCTTAACCCCCAATGCCAGACTCTCCGTGGCACAAGCACTCCTCCTCCTCTCACTTCTATATGCTGCCCCAGTTTCTAACTAACATCCGGGCCACAACCTTGTCCAAACTTCAGCAAACATACCACAAAATAGCTAGATTAATTATGAACGCTCCTTACAACTCACACCACAGCCTGACAATAAACGCTCTCCAATGGCTCGCACTCCCTCAACAGCTCCTTTTTTCACAATTTCAAATAATAAACTCTGTACTACACAAACCAACTTCCTGCCCTGCTCTCACGTCCCTGGTATCCACCTATTCCCCATCTCAGACCCTCTGCACATCAAACCAGAAACTTCTCAATATCTACCAACCTAAGAAAAATGTGGGCAAACGTCTATATATATGATGACCAAGTTTGCGGATGACTGTAAGTTGGGTGCTGTCATTGACTCTCCAAATTATGTTAGCATACTACAAGAGGGTCTCACAGCAACAAATGACTGGTACCAAAGGCATGGCCTTAAGTTAAATGCAAAAAAAAATGTATTATCATACCATTCTGCAAAAACATGGTGCCTGTGGTGAGAGACCTGTGTACACAGGTTGCCAACAATCTCACATTCAACCATCATGTAGTGGCAGTGGTCAGAAAAGCATTTTACTTGGTTCATCTCATAAGTAAAGGGATTGCATCCAGAAAAAAGGAGGTTAGTACCTCTCTGTACTTCTCCCTCATTTGGCCAATAATTGAGTACAATGCCCCATTTGGTATGTACCTCTCCAAACTCCTGCACCAACTGGAAAGTCCACAGAAATACCTCACAAAGAGAATCCATAGCCTCTAACACCTGTCGTATGTGGACAGACTCAAATCAAGTCTAACAACTTGCGCATTACCTGCTTGAAAGGCCTAAGTCTAATATGCGACATTAACAAAACTTGCTGGAAAGACAGTTTTGTCTCCCAGAGGCTCCCCCATCTCTGGAATAGACTTCCCATACATGACAAACAGAGTATATCACTGACCCTCTTCAAGTGCAACCTTGATGTGTGGATGGGAAACCACAAATTTGTCCCAGGGGTTTCACCTGTGTCCATCACTGACAGGGGTGACAGGTGCTGACTCAGGTTTCTTTTTTGAGAATAAACTCTTGGCTAGGCTTGTAAGGTCCCCAGTGCCATTAGCTTAGTAACCTCCTATGATCATATAATCCTATAAACTGAACATCAGAAAGAGAGTGGTAAAAATGGTATGAAAGCCCATCCCATCCTGGGGCAGACTCAACCTTAAAAGAAGAAATAGCCTGGCAGACCTCAAACAAAGTAACAGGGGCATCAAGAGCAGCCCTAAAAGAATCAGAATCAGAATCACATTTAGTGGCCAAGTATGCATGCATACAAGGAATTTGACTCCGGTTTCAGCGACTTTCCAAGTATGAATTGCATAAATGACATATTAAGAAGAAGACAAATGGCATATCGCCCAAATGAGCCATGACTCAGCAAAAGAAAGCTTACCAGCATACAGGGAACACAAACAGGAATTAACTTCCTGTAAAATACCATCCTTAGTAGCAACATCAGAAGAAGTGAGCAAACTATCAATAAAAGTCTCAGTCCTAAGCATATGCTCGCCCACATAAGGAAGGAATTCCTCACCTCTTGCTTTAAAGGAGTGAGACAAATTCCAAAGAACTACCTTGACCCGAGGACTATTGTGCAAATGCAGCTCATGAAGATGCTGAAGAGCACTACCAGGGTCCTGACGCACTGCAGGGTCCTGACACACACCAGACTGGAAATCAACATGCAAAGCATCAGAAGACTGCTTGAACTGAAAATAATAAGACTGGTCAAATGAGTTATAACGAGCAATAAACTTCTCCTTAAAAGCCAACTACCATGAGGACAGAGAAGGAAAAAAAGACAACAAAGTGAAATGATCATCCCATAACTCAGAAACAAACTCCTGTCAAGCAGGAGTAAAAGTCCAGGGAGCAGTATATCTAGGCATACCCCTACCTTTAGACAAAGAAACATCAAAAGAAAAAGACAAAGCATGATGGTCATTAAAGGGCACAAAAGGCAAAGAAGAAGAATCCACAGCAAAGGTAGGGGAACAAAAACAATAATCAATATGGGGGTATGCAATGCCATGAAAATAGGTGAAAGCATCAGGGCTGCATACAGTAAGGGAAGCTAAATGCAAAATGTCCTTCCAGCAATGAACACTAGAGTCCTGTCTAGATCTTGTACCCTGTGGTATAACATCACAATTAAAATTCCCCAAACAAAGAATAGGAGAGTCAATAAGAAAATAAGGCCATAAAATGTGAAACAATAAATGGCACTCAGCCACAGACATAAAAGTATAAACAATAACAAAATATAGAAAGGAAGACCTACACAATAAATCCACCACCAATGCCTTACCAGGAAAAACATGAGCCACATTCCTAACCACCAAAGACCAACCCCCCCCCCCCACCCCACAAAACTTACAAAATGCCTAGATAAGGATAACAGGCCATTAATATTACAAAAAGACAAAGACAGGTCAACCATCAGCAACAAAACAAGAATCATCATCCAAAAACCTCTTAGGGCATTTAATCCTTAAAGACCTCTGCTTAGAACCTGAAGTCCCTGACAGGGATTTAGGTAGATCAGAACTAACATCTGCCCCACAACTAACACCCTCTGAAGAGCCCAACATCTTAGTACCACCATAAGTAGAGGAAGCATCAGACTTCCTATGCAGCCTTCTATTGGAGTCTAACATCTCAGCCCATTTAGGAACAACATAAATATAACAGGAGAAAGGGAAACCCCAGCAAAAAGGCCAGTAACTACAGGGCCTGGTGGACTAAAATACAATGAATCCACCCTAGAATTCCCAGAAGGGGTTACAGGAACTGAAGCTGGAAAAGGATGAGGCAGAGGGCTAAGGTAGGCATCCACAGCCTGCTGTAAAGAGGAAGCATCAAGTACAACAGTAGAAGGTGACTCAAAGCCAGCAGCAGGAAAAGCAGGAGAAGACTCAGCTGGAACAGAAGCTGCAGGAGGGTACAGCAGGACAACCAGAGTCCCCATGTCAACAGGGACACAAACTACACCACCAGGGACAAGTCCTAGCAAAATGTTCAGATGACCCACAGTGAGTACATCTCCTAGAAAGACATGCAGACACCAAATGTGAGAAGTCACCACAAAAAAGCATGATTTAAGCTATCCTGCATATCTCAAAATACCCCTCTGACCAGCCAACAATCAAGCACCAGGCAAATGTGAAACACTGGTGCCTGGCACATGTAAGGCCACACAGGTTCCAAGCCCCATCCCGAGCACCACCAGCATCAGAATCAAAATACTTCCTCACAGAAAAAACAAAAGCACAATGTGAGAGCAAAAACTCTCTATCATGAGCCTCAGTAACATAAATAGAATGAGAATACAAAATAATTTTATGCTTGTGATGATTATTCACTTCAGACAACACATAGTCAGACCAAGGCTGCTAAGAATTATGTTTAGAAAAACTGAAAACAATAGCAGAAGCAGCCTCCAGAAATTCAAAATAAACATCATCAAAAGCATCTGTCCCCCAGTGAATAGTAGCACATAAAGACAGACAAAGGCTTCAATGAAGAATGCCAAACAAACTTACATGATAAAGACTGACCTGAAACAGATTTTAAATGCTCAAAGGCTTTGAAACAATCCTTGCCTGCCCAGAAGACCCAAGCTGACTGCCATAAGCAGAAATGGCCATTTTTACAGAAACATATGATTTAGTTTGAGAAACAACAATAGAGGCAACAGATGCCACAGCACTAGTGGAAGTAGCCGGCTTTTCTACTAGGGGACCTAAGACAGCTGACATAGATACAGTAGAAGCCTGAAAACAATCTCTAAGCCTCATAGAGTCACCCCAGTCAAGTAAAGATAAATTATCTTTCAAAATGGTAGAGCCATCATCAGAAGCCTGGGAACCAGGTAAAGCAGGTAAAGGTGAAAGCAACACTGAAATACTATCAGAAGCCAAAATAGAGGCAGAAACAGGTCCATGCTTACAGTTATCAGGGGTATTAGAACTTTTCAGATATTTGGGATGCATGGCTAGGCTTAAAAAGGCCCTTGTGGTCATTAGCCTAGTGAACACATATGAACCTAATATTAGATGCAGCAGCAGGAGCCAAAACTCCTGCTGTAGAAATGGCTGCCATTTTACAACAACAGTTAGTGGAAGCTAGGGCTTGGAGTAGACATCCTCATTGGCCCTTTTGAATTTTAATTTTTTTTTCAAGTTTTTAGCTTCTGGTACTTAAGCCCTGCATTTGAGCAGGTTTTTGCTTGCTTGCACATCGCACAATTGTGTGCCGCAGCCAGACAGATAAATTCAACAATTTTTCCCTTAGATAAAGCTGTAGCACATTAGTGTAGCCCTCATCCTTAGTACTTTCCTGGTCAAAGAAATACTGCTAGGGAGCTGTAACCTATTAAACTGCCAACACAAAACAGCAGAAATATCCATCCACTGAGCTCCTCCTTGATCGATCCTGAAAACCCCCCTTTGTGATAACAGTCTTCAGACTAGCATTATGAACAGTTGGACTACCCTCATTTCTCCTGCCAACCTTTTTGACTTGGCTCTCTTGAGGCAGTGTAGCAATTGCCTCATGTACACTGATAACCCTCTACTAATAACTCACTCTAGTACAGAGTGTGAGAGATGTATCTACACCAAGGATCTTTAATCCATGCTCTCTCACACTCGAAACAGTAACACTGAAGAGGTTGTCAACCCACCCACCACTACTCATGCACATAGTAGCTCTACTTGTCAAAGGAAAAAACTTTAAAGACCAGTTCACATAAGGTTCAGGTATGGCACCTTTTATTACTTGCAGCAAGGAGACAAAAACATGCAAATACAGGATTTTGCCTAATTACTAACAGGCAGTATGCTTCTCTTATACTGTTCTATAAAATGTTACTTTCTATGGTTGACGTAGTTAGACACAACTTTCTGTATTGTTCTACAGAAAATGTTACTCAGATTTTCTGCTGACATGTTCAGATTTAAAGCTCACTATGTGTTACATGGAAATGTTACTTGGATTTCCTGCTGACATGACTGGATTTATGAAAAACATTTGAGAAAAACAACCTGCCTTTGGGGGCTTTAGCCCACTACAAGTTTCTATTGTGCAGTTCTAATACATATGTTACAATTCAAGGTACTTTTCTAGCTTAGGTACAAATAAATGCTGATTGCAGTTCATATTTTCAAGCAGCCTTTGTCTTCATTATCAATAGCTTCTGCAGCTGTGTATTTTCTCATAGCATAAGCGGAAAATCAATAACTCTTTGTTTAAATCTCATGACATTAGTAGAAGTGATACATTTATTATTATTTTCCTGACACTAGCAGAAATTGAATCCTTCCCTGTAAATTTCCAAAGCATAAGCAAAGATCATAACTGCGCATATTTCATGACATTACAAGATTGGAATGCTTCTGCAGTTTGTACAGATTTATGCAGTGTGAAATAGAATAAATGTGTTAACCCTTTTTAAACCTCAAATGCACTAAGCATATTACTAATACATATTTTTCTAACATTTCCCCCCTTTTAATACTTTATTCTACTTTCAAAATAAGCATAAACAGTTTTTCTTCCCCTAACCTCTTCCTACTCATGATTTGAAGTTAAGAGAGTCATTCAGTTTAAACTTATGAAAGCACTTTCAAATTTTCAACTGTTCTTCAAATTCAGCACCTTGATATAAGGTTTCTGAAACTGACATGTCTATAAAGTCTTTAATCAGTCTTTTCATGCAGGGGATGCAGCAGCAAACCCATACTCCCAGTAGAATCATTCCTACACAGATGGCAATCAGAATGTTCATTGGGATACTGTCCCACCCCCCAAACAATTTCTGGAAAAAGTCCGTCAATGGATTTGGTCCTGGTTTGGTCATGGCCAACACTTGCTGAATAGGTGATTGTCTATCTCGTGTTTATGGTCAGGAATATACAAACAGCACTCCTCCTGGATTAAAGCACATGTACCGCCTCTCACCGCTAGGGTGAAGTCGAGAGCCATGTGGTTTTGAAGCACTACAGTTCTCATGGCATTCATTTCATCAGTCACTAATTCTAGAGCGGAAAATGTTGCATTGCTCATTACTTTGAGAAGTTTAGACAGTTTTCTCAGCTCCCAGATCGATTTTACTGCTCCATATGTTGGTAATATGCCTGCCCACGATTTAACAGAATCACTCAAGTCCATGTGTGTCAGTCCATCGCCCACAGCATGATGATTTTTCCAGGGTGCATCGATTTGTCCTACTGAATTGACAGGCTTCTTGACGGCTTCTCGAACATTTCAAATTTTCCCTCAAGGTAAAACTGCTGTGTGTCATATGGTTGGAACTAAGTAGCCCAAAAAACAACTGCCGGACCAATTCTCAGGTAACCACTTATATGCTTTTCTACCACATACAAAATAACAATCTTCTACTTTAGTAGTAACTTTACTATGAATATACACTTGTCCTGCGTGAAACATTTTTCTGTCAATTATAGACAGTTGTTTATAGAGAACAGAATCATGTCTTGCTTCCTCAATTGTTTTGTGCATCAATTTAAAAAATGGATCATAGTTTGTATTACAATAAAAAACTGTGTTATTAGCTTTAGTATAGTATCTATAAGGAACAGTCACATTGCAATTGCTCCAGCCCACCTGGACTGTATCATTTTTGTAAAAACACACAGTTCCCTTTTGTTGAACAGACAAGTGCAATGCTATTTTATCTTGTGCTGTAATAGTTGATGTATCATGAACCAAGTTTTCCCAGGTCTCGTTGACCCCTAGGGGGACTGAAGTTAACAATAATCCCCCGTATGCTGTTGGCAAAGCTGTGCAAATCCAGCATTTCGAAACATTGAAAGTATCAGCATACATATATTTGATTGCCTGATAAGTATTGAAGTTTGGATGCCAGTCTATGTGCAACTCTTCACGTTTATTCAGTTCAGTTTGTGTGGCTAGGAAAAGGAATGGCCACAACAAAAAGATTATTGTCACTAGTACAGTTAACAGAATGATTATGCAATACTTCTGAAGAAATGGTTGTTCTGCATTCCTGTTTTCTCCAACTCTTCCGAGAAGTTTTATTTGAATTTCTCTAGATTCTATAATTTTTGCTTTTAACATGTGGTCTTACTCCCTGCCCTAATAGGACCTTCAGCACCGATGGTTTCTTCACTGGGGTTGAGATGGATCAGTCCTATTGATCTGACCCCCCCTTTGTAGCCAGACTTTGTGCTGAGGGCCCCGATGGAGAGGTAAGATTTTTGTCCAGTTCAAAGTTCTTAACTAGTTTGCAGTGTGTCAGGTGGATCCATGAGGCTCGCTCTGTGATTTTGACTGCAGTGGGTGTCAAAAGAAGTACCTGGTATGGACCTTCCCACCTTGGCGACGTCCAATTCTTCTTTTTAACAGTTTTCACCCAGATCCAATTCCCTGGGATCACTGCCACTTCCAATGTTTTGGTTTGTTCTTTATCTGAAACAGAATTTGACTGCAACAGATGTTTAGAATTCAACAAATTTCTCATGTATTCAGCTAGTGTACAGTCAGCCTCCTGGTCTCTGGGCATGAGAGGTCTCCACTGGGTTATATAATACGCCCTTCCAAATAGTTTTTCAAAAGGAGTCAATCCTTTTGCAGTTGGAACAGTTCTCATGCTCAACAGTGCCAGGGGCAGACAGTACACCCAATTCTTTTCTGTTTCTGCTATTCATTTTCTTAACTTATTCTTTAAATTTCCATTATGCCTCTCAACTAGCCCTGCAGATTGCGGATGGTATGCACAATGATTTTTTAAAGAAATGCCAAAATGCCTACTTAACTGTTGTATGGTTTGGTTTATGAAGTGTGTACCGTTGTCACTGTAGATCCTTTCTGGGATGGCGAATCTAGGTATGATTTCTTTAACAAGGACTTTCGCTACCGTAGATGCGTCTGGATTTTTGGTCGGAAAGGCTTCCACCCATCTGGAAAACATATCTACAATGACAAGACAATACTTCTTATTTTCACATTTGTTCAGTTCTATGAAATACATACAAATAGTATGAAATGGATATGGTGGTGTAGGGAAACTCCCTTGCTTGGGCTTTAATGCCCCTTGTGCATGATGTTTGTTACAAATTTGGCACATCAAACAAAATTTTTTAGAATAGTTTGTAAATCCATATGTTGTGAACACTCGGTTCACCAGCTTTACCATCCCCCCTGTTGAGACATGGCATTGCCCATGGCTCAACAAAGCTGCATATCTAAACAAATTAGATGGTAATATTGGTTTCCCTACTTTAGAGATGTACAGCCCCTTTTCGAGAATTGCTCCTCGTTTTATCCATCCTTGTTTTTCAGCTTGTGTAGTGAGTGTCTGCATTGTCTTTAACATTTCTAAGTCTAAAATCTCAGAGGGTTGTAGTTCTTCATTTAAAAGAAATACTTCTGAAGCTGCCTGTTTTGCAGCTGTATCAGCTCTCGCATTACCTTTTGAAATCCTATCTTGTTGCTTGGTATGAGCTGTGCATTTACAAATAGCTACTTTCTGAGGTAACTGAATAGATTCTAAAAGATCTAAAATAAACTGTGCATGATTGATAGGTTTGCCAGTAGATGTTATCATTCCTCGATTATTCCACTGTTGCACAAATATATGTACAGTAGAAAAAGCGTACTGGCTGTCAGTAAAAATGTTCACACATTTACCCTTTGCTAAGGTACATGCCCGTGTCAAGTCAATCAATTCTGTTGCCTGTGTAGATAAGTTATGTGGTAATGGTTTCTCTTCAATAATCTCAGTATCAGAAACTACTGCATATCCTACTAGGTTCTGTCCTGCAGGGGCCCTTTTGCACGAACCATCCACGTAGTATGTCACCTCGGCATCATCCAAGGGGACATCCGTGAGATCTTTTCTAGGTAGTGTCTTTTGCTCAATCACCTGCAGGCAGCAGTGTGGTGTGCCATCTGCAGGGGTTGAGAGTAAGGTAGAAGGGTTCAAAGTCGTACATCATTCAATTGTCATGTGAGGTTGGCTCAACAATATAGTCATACAGGAAAGATGCCTAGCAGGGGAAAGATATGCTACCTTCTCTTGCAGTAAAATAATTGCGACTGCATGAGGCACTCTTAAAGTGAGAGGGTGGAATAAAACTACTGAGGCCGAAGCCTGTACTGCCATTGCAGCTGCAACTACCGCTTGTACCCAGTGAGGTAAAGACCATGCCACTGGGTCTAGTTGTGATGAATAATAAGCAATGGGGCATTGCTTGTCCCCATGCTGTCGTGTTAACACTGATGTCATATAACCTTGCTTACAATCTACAGTTTGGAAAAAACGTTTATGGTAGTTTGGTAATCCTAGTACTAATGAGGACGCTATTAACTGTTTCAGTTTTCAGAAAGCAGATTCTGCCTCTGGTGTCCATTGTAACAAATCCTGTGCTGCCATAGGCTTTTTATATATCAGGTTAGTCAGAGGTGCAGATTCCAAGGCATAGTTTGGAATCCAGCTCCGGCAAAAATTAGTTGTACCCAGGAAGGACATCATTTCCTTCTTGGTAGTGGGTTTTGGTGCTTGCAAAATTGCTACTTTTCTGTCCTCATCTCATGTTCTACCCTCTTTGGATATCACATATCCTAGGTATTTGACTTGTTTTTTCCAAAGCTGTAGTTTATTTTTGTTTACCTTATGTCCTTCAGCGGCTAAAAATCGTAATAGCACTATGGTATCTTCTTTGCAATCTTGCTGGGTGGGGGCCGCCAGCAGGATATCATCAACATAAAGTAAAATCTGACTGCCTCTTGGTGGGGTAAATCCCGCCAAGTTGCTTGCCATTTCTTGTGAGAATATTGTTGGACTTTCACAATATCCCTGTGGTAGTCACGTATATGTATACCTTTTCCCCTGAAATGTGAATGCAAACCAATACTGGCTGTCAGGGTGTATTGGTATCGAAAAGAAAGCATTGCTGATATCTACCACAGAAAAATATTTCTGTTGAGGTTTTAAATCATTCAACAGGGTGTGTGGGTCTGGCAGTGTAGGTGCCCTTGGTATTACTGCGCCATTTACAGCTTGTAAATCTTGGACCATACGCCATTCTCCATTTGCTTTCTTAACAGGAAATAAGGGTGTGTTACATGGTGAATCAGGAAATTCCACCAGCACTCCTTCCTTAAGTAAAGCTGCTATAATAGGTTTGATTCCTACCTCTGCATCTTTTCTTAAGGGATACTGTCTCTTCTGTGGTCTAAATGCTGATTTTGGCATGATAGTAACTGGCCCTGCTGTACGAATAAGTCCTACATCTGACTTTCCTGTTGACCAGAGAGTTTCTGGTATATTCTGTAAGGCATTCTCTTCCTCCTTTAATAGGAGTGCTAATCAGCTGTTCTTGCTAGACTGCAAGTGTACGGCTGGGTGGGTCTGAGTTATCCAATTCAGCTTCTGTATTTGTATTCCCTGTTCTGACAGTTCTAATTCTGTTTGCTTTTCCCATCTCGTGACTTTTTCTCTGAAGTCTGCCCATTGTATGTTTTTATCCTTAGTTAAGCTAACATGTGGTAATCGATTAGATTTATAGAGTGCAAAGAACTCCTGGGGCAATGAACAGCTAGCTACACTGTTCCCTTCTGTGTCCCAGTACAGATTACGTAATATCAATCTGTTTGCACGATTTCTAAACAATTCTTGCTCATATTCCTTATTAGGTCCTGGCACGTTACAATAATACAGGGTACAGTGCAACAAGTGTTGCTTATCAATGTCAAGGGAGGGAAACTTGCTGATGGCTACATTCATCAATTCTTTGGTCACAGCCCCTGGACCAGTTGTAACCAAGTCCTGGTTGTACCAATAAAACATTTCACCCTCCGATTGCACTGCAAAGGTATTAATTTGTTGCTGTGCTTCCATACCCTGCATGGTTGGGACTACTGCTATACCAAATAGCTGCATAAGATCTCTGCCCAAGAGGTTTACTGGGCATTTTGCAGAAACAACAATTTTGCTTCTCTGAGTCAATCCTGAAACAGGATCAGTTATTGCAATGTTATGGGAGAGGGGCTCCCAGTACAGCTGCCCATTAGCTGCTTTTACTAGCATGTAATCAGGTGACTCTGAGTTTTCTGGCAGTTTGGAGGGATGTATCAGGGTTCGTGATGCCCCTGAGTCACACAAGAATTTGACTTCCCTCCCTTCTACCAAGAGTGTAACTTCTGGTTTTGTGTCCACAAAATAGAGCTCCAATCTCAATAAAGCTAGGTCTAATATTTAATTTGCTTCACTGTCCATAACTTCCTGCACTTTCTCTATCTCTTCTGCCACATCCTCTACTCCTTCTATCACATTCTCATTTGTCCTTTCTCCGCTATCCCCTTCTAGTGATTCCTGACTATCATATAGTCAGTCCTCACCCTCCTTGTCTTCCGTAGTTGCGTTCTTGTTTTTCTTGCAATCCCTTGCCAAGTGTCCCTTTTTACTGCATTTAAAACATTCTCCCCTTTTCTTTTGGCCTTCAAAGTCCTCTGATCGTTGATCAGATTGTTTGTTTCCCTGGGCATTTTTCTTGCCCTTTTTCCCAGACTGTACTACATAAACTTCTGCTCCATCTTCTACAGAAAATACTTGAGCTTTCTTTTTCTTTTTGCTATTAAAATGCCTTTCGGCATGCCTAGCATATTCAAGTAATGACTGTAACCTGCTTGTACGATGATCTACCATGTGTTTTGTAATAAAACTGCTTATGGGTGCAATACTGCCTTTTAAAAATGTATTCTTTAACTGCTGTTCATATGGGGAATCTTGTGTTTCTTCAGGAACCTGCATTCCACAGTGGTTATTAAAACATTCTAATAATCTGGCATAATATCGGTCAACAGATTCAACTTCTTGTTGGATGCATTGATTAATGCAAGTCCAGTCTGCCCTAGGCTTCCATTTCTCAGAGATGTGGTCTGTAAGACCTTTTAGTCTGTTGTCTAGTTCTGCGCTGCTATGTGAGAGGGGTCTGTGTGCAGCGTCATGGGGATTCCAGTTGCCACTAATCATGTGCCAATCTGGCCCCACAATTTGTCTAACTACTTTTTCTACCTCTTCTCCATTTAAATTATAACTTAGCCTCATTCCTTGTAAATCTTCTGAGAACTTTCTAAAATTAACTTTTGGATGGGGAATTCCCTCAGTGGCTTTCCGGATATCTTCCGGAGTCCAGGGTCTATATACTAGAATAGTTGGGTCCTGACCGTCTTGTCCTGCCTGAGGATTAGGTACTTCTATGAGTGGGCATATTTATTCTTCACTCATAGATCGTGAATTCTTAACCATTTGATATAACTCAATGCCTTCATTCGAGTTACCTGCCCGTGTTCGAGACCTGGTCCCGATGGGATCTCTAATAAAGGGTTTTGCTTTTGTAATGTCTCTATTTTCAGTGACAGCAGGATATCGTGGGGGTGGACTAACCTGTTCACTTGCTTCATATTCTGGTAAGGGAGGCAGAGGGGCTGACACTATTACTAAATTATTGTCCTCCTTATCTAAAAACATTGCTTTTGAATTATTGTTCTTTTGTTCCCTACGGTTTACTTCCTCAATCCACCTGTGTGCCTGAGGAATTCCTAATTGGCGTTGCTTTTTTACCCGACGTTTGGAATCAGTTTTGAGCTGTTTGACAAGTTTGAAAAGCAAGGATTGTTCTAATTTACCATCAAATTCATACTTATTAACCCATTTTGAATAGTATTTAATATTGTCAGCGCGCTGCGACTGCATGTATTTTGCGTCTTCGATTAACGGCGGATTTTGGGGTCTTTTTGTGCAATTATTACCCATTTTGTTCTACCCTTTTGATCATTACATAACCTCTCTTATTTTTAACGTGGTACCATGGATTTTGTTATAGTCTCTTCAGAATGACTACCTACCTATTCTGTTTTCCTTGATCTATGACAAGACAGTACTCTTTTCTGTCCTTGACTTGTAAAAATACAGTCTTGACAAAAAACAATACAAATCTAGTCCCTGATCTAAAACAGAAAAAAGTAGATTCACCTTACCTGAGCCTTTGTGATTGATCAGTCACAGATCAGAAAGTGGCTGGCCTCTTTTGCACGACAATTCAGTCGGAGGGCTTTTCAAATAAGAAGAACCGATTTGGTTTCTTCCCCATATGGTTTCAACCACTCGGCCCGTCTGATCCGAGGTGAAGTGAGGGTTTCCGGTCCGAAGGACCAATCTGTCAAAGGAAAAAACTTCAAAGACCAATTCACATAAGGTTTAGGTATGGCACCTTTTATTACTTGCAGCAAGGAGACAAAAACATGCAAATACAGGATTTTGCCTAATTACTAACAGGCAGTATGCTTCTCTTATACTGTTCTATAAAATGTTACTTTCTATGGTTGACATAGTTAGACACAACTTTCTGTATTGTTCTACAGAAAATGTTACTCAGATTTTCTGCTGACATGTTCAGATTTAAAGCTTACTATGTGTTACATAGAAAATGTTACTTGGATTTCCTGCTGACATGACTGGATTTATGAAAAACATTTAGCCCACTACAAGCTTCTATTGTGCAGTTCTAATACATATGTTACATTTCAAGGTACTTTTCTAGCTTAGGTACAAGTAAATGCTGATTGCAGTTCATATTTTCAAACAGCCTTTGTCTTCATTATCAATAGCTTCTGCAGCTGTGTATTTTCTCATAGCATAAGCGGAAAATCAATAACTCTTTGTTTAAATCTCATGACATTAGTAGAAGTGATACATCTATTATTATTTTCCTGACACTAGCAGAAATTGAATGCTTCCCTGTAAATTTCCAAAGCATAAGCAAAGATCATAACTGAGCATATTTCATGACATTACAAGATTGGAATGCTTCTGCAGTTTGTACAGATTTATGCAGTGTGAAATAGAATAAATGTGTTAACCCTTTTTAAACCTTGAATGCACTAAGCATATTACTAATACATATTTTTCTAACACTACTCATACACATAGTATGCATTAAACACAAAAATCAACATATGCAGAGGTGCTCTCAACAAAACACAAGACTGCTACAACTAACACAGCTCCCACAGCACCCATGACACATAGTAACAGCAGTGTCTCACCTGCAAAGCCCATAAGGCATTACACTCAAAAAACACATTTTCTAGTCATTGGAGACTCAATGGTGAGACACACCGATGTCCCACTCACCAGGTTGGACAAGAAGCAAGTCATGGTCAGCTGCCTGTTCAGTGCCAGGATTATTCAGATCATGCATGCACTCTGGTCGCTCAGCAACAAGTACCATTATGACTTTGTCGTAGTTCATGTTGGAGTGAACGACCTGAGATGTACCTCATTGGACTATATGAAGAGAGACATCATTGATCTCTCTGAGTATTTGTTCCAGGCAGGTATATCCCTGGCCTTGAGCAGCACACTACCCTCACCTAGAATGATTCCACAGTATAAACAAAAAATGATTGTTATCAATATTTGGCTTAGTTTTTGGTGTTATTCAAAGGGGATCCAGTTTCTGTCAGCCTGAGAAGTCATAGTCGACAAATTTCACTGCTTTGCCAGAGATGATTTGCACCTGTCACCACTAGGCTTTCAGCTGCTGGCAAAGGCTCTTACCTCCCTCATAATGCCTTTTTTAGACAAGATCTCAATAACTAATTTAGCAATATGAAATTTCCCAATCATAACAAAATAAAAGTCATGCTGCTAAATGCTAGGAGCTTAAACCAAAAACTGCACACCCTGGAAGCACTTCTATCACTGGAAGATATAGATGTCTGTGCAGTCAGAGAAACCTGGTTCAAGGCCTCAGGAAGTATCCCAGTCTTGCAAGGTTGAAATGCCTTCTGCACCTTCAGAATGCTAAATGAACATGTGAGAACCAAAGGATGCAGTGTTTCTGTTTATATTAGAGATAAATTCACCTCCCATCAAGTTGGACTGGACAACTCCATGGAGTTACTCCAAGTTTAGGTTATGGTGGATGAGACCCCCATTCAAATCATAGCCAGTTATAGATCCCCCTCCATGGGTCATGACATGCATGACGCCTACTTGACCAAACTGGAGACAATCCAAATATTGTCAAACACTCTGGTTATGGAGGATTTCAATTATCCGACCATTAACTGGGAAAGATATGCTAGCCCTAACTTGCTAGTGCAAAAGTTCCTTGACTTTGTTAACTCAAATGCCCTGGAACAAATTGTTCATTCCCTGATGAGAGGAACAAACATACTATATCTGATACTCACTAACATGTCAAACAGATGCACTGCCGCAACTGTTGGATCCGCATTAGTTAAATCTAACCAGAAATCAGTCACCTTTGAGCTGGCACTAACACCAGAACTCACAAAGGGAGAAATCAGATTAAAAAACTTCACCAAGGCGATCTATAGCCTCCTAGGTGAAGACATAAATGCATTCCAAGCTCCACCCCCAGCTGGAAATGGTAACTACACCAAAGCTTACACTAATGCTCTGTACAATCACTTGCATAAGTGTACAGGCTCTGCTGTACCAGAAAGAATCAAAGCCAGAGCCCCAACTAAAAACAAGCCACAATGGTGGACACCCAGCATCCACAAACTTTACAATAAATGCAAAAAGGTTCCTGTCCAAGAAAACAAAGGCAAGGCCCCAACAATGAAAAAAGCACCCTCCTCAGCCTCAACAGGGAAATAAGACAACTTGCTAAATCCTCAAAGGTCTCCTTTGAGAAAAACTTAGCAAGCACAGCCAAGAATAACTGTAAGGCCTTTTATAGTATGTAGCTTAAACGGTAGGAACCAAGCATGTGCAGAACTAGTGAATAACGGTATCACACATACTGACCCACAGAGATAACAAACCTGCTAGTGGATAGGTTTGGTGAAATTTTCCCACCCTTATCCCCTCCAACCTTATCACAGACCTTCCCCCAAAATCTCCCTCCACCCTACTTATCTCAGTAGCAGGTCATCAAAACCTTGTCCAAGGCAAAAAGCACAGCCTCTATGAGACCAGACGACATCCCAGGCTGTCATCTAAACAAGCTAAAACATGAACTAGCATCACCATTAAGAACTCTTTTCAATCATAGTCTAAGTACAGAGTTTGTTCCTGTAGAGTGGTGAACAGCAACAGTTATTTCCCTCCACAAAGGTGGCCTACCAACAGACACACAAAATTACAGATGCATAAGCCTGACCAGCCTCATCTGTAAGGTCATGGCATGTATTATTATGGACCTCATAAATATAGACATACATGACTTCAAAACCCTGCATCCAACCCAATTCGGCTTCATCAAGGGCAGATCCTACCTGTTAAATCTGGTGGATTTCTTCAAAAATGGGACCAGGACCATTGACAAGGGCAAGTCTGTGCACACAGTATACCTTGACTTGGCAAACACTTTTGACACAATCCCACACTTAGGTATTACCAATAAACTTAGCAAACAGAATGTAATCCCTTTTGTTGTAAGAAGGGTGGGTGACTGGCTGACAAACCGGACACACACTGTCAAAGTGGGAGACTCCTCATCAACCAGCAGACTGTGACCAGCGGGGTGCCACAGGGGTCAGTGCTGGGCACCCTACTGTTTGCTATATACTTCTCAGAAGTTCAGGTCAATACTAAGGGGTTGTGGCTGACTGCAAACTGGATGCAATTTTTGAATCCCCAAATGATGTCAGTATACACTAGCAGGGTCTTACACAGACCAACAACCGGTGTCTTAGTCATGGTCTCAAACCGAATACAAAGAAATGCATCATCATTCTTTTCATCACAAACAATGTCCCTTCACACTATCAAATCAACAACGATACCCTAAATACCCATGAAGTGGTAAGGGATCTGGGATCAAAAGTTGACTACAGCTGTAACTTTTACCACCATGTGCCTACTGTAGTAAGGAAGGCTTTCTATGTAGCACACTTTATTAATAAAGGGATCACCTCAAGAGCAGAGGAGGTTATAACCCCTCTATACTTGGCACTAATCCAGCCTCTAATGAAGTATAATGCTCTGTTTGACATGAACCTATGAACCTATGTACCGTACAAAGCATCTGCAGCAATTGGAGACACCTCAGAGGTTTCTAACAAAGAACATCAAGGGACTCCAGCACATGCCTTAAACAGACCAACTAAAGACCCTGTCAATATACTCTGTATCATATAGACTTCTTTGGGGAACTTATGCCTGGCTTACAGAGCAATCTCAGACCCAAACCTAATAAACTTGCTGCATATCCATAAATCAAACGGAACTACAGTTACCCATTCCTGGGATCTAAATACGGCCTGTGACTTAAACAGGGTATGCTAAAGGGACAGATTTTTCTCCCAGTGACTGCCATGTCTTTGGAATACACTACCATTTCATGTGAAACTGAGTACATCTACACTGTTCAACAGGAACCTGGATGAGTGGATGGGGCACCATAAATTCTTACCACAGATAGCACCCACAACCCTCCCGAACATGGACAGTCATTACTAAATTCAGTTTTGGGTATTGATTATCATTTCTATGGTATTACATTGGGATGAAACAGCTAGGCTTGAAATGACCT
Organism: Protopterus annectens; assembly: GCF_019279795.1. NCBI lineage: Eukaryota > Metazoa > Chordata > Ceratodontiformes > Protopteridae > Protopterus > Protopterus annectens. The sequence continues at coordinate 661,703,838 of NC_056744.1, forward strand.
CCGGGTTGATAACCTAGTAATCATGATCCTATGATCCTATGACATTAGATTTAAGGAAAGAGTCCAACTGGGAATTCCTAGACTTGGAGAAAGCATATGACTTAGTCCCAAGAAAGCTGATTTGGGCAGTACTACAGTAGTTCAAAGTCCAAAAAACATTGGCAGGCTAATACAAGGACTCAATGACAAATGTATGAACAGTGTCTGGAATCACAGAAGGGTTCCCAGTGGGAGTGGGAGTGGATGTGTATCAGGGTTTAGTTCTGAACCCATTGCTGTTCATACTGGTGATGAACTACATTAGAAAACAGGGTGGCAGGACAGATCAACAAAGTTGTTGCATGCAGACAATGTGGCATAATATGCAGACTCTGAATAAGAACTTCATCAATGGATTGGGGAATGAAATACAAAACTCAAGGCACACATAATGAATCTCTAAACAGATATCACAGTTGTACTGGCAGAAAATGGGAAAATCAGAAGAAGGTGGGAAGTGAGGCAGAACATAAGAAGTTAACAGCTTTAAGTAATAGAGAGTGGCAAGGAAAATGGACGTCTGAATGAGGAAGTCAATGCTAAATGCAGAGAGGTTGCAGCCAAGTCGTACAGTTTCAGGGGCAGTGAATGGTAAAAGAATGCCAAAGAAGCTGAAAAGTAAGGCATACGTTACAGTGGTCTGGCCAGTACTACTGTATGGTACAGAAACTGGTCAGTGAAGGCAGAGCAGTTGAGGAAGCCAAGGGGTGACTGAAATGAAGTGCCTGAGATGGATGGTGGGATGCACAGTGCGGAACAGACAAAAAAATGAGGACATCAGAACAGAAGCCCAAGTAACTCCATTTGCAGAGAAGGTCAAAGAGAACAGATTACAGTGGTTTGGACACATGCAGGAAAGGGGATGACAAGCTGGTGAAGAAAATATGGGACAGACAAGAAGGAGGCAAAATGGATGGATTGTGTGAGAGAAGATGTATGACTGTCAGGCATTACAGCTGAAGAAAATAGGAAAGTGGCATTGAAAAGAGTGAAATGGCAATAGCTGATGTGACATACTGACCCCATGTAGAAAATGGGAGAAAGACAGTTGATGATGACGAGGATAATTTGTAATACAGTGGTAGGCCTATAACTATGCTTACAAAAACACAACCCTGACATTTGCTGTATGACAAAATCAGACTTAAACCTAAAATATGCTTACCATTCATCATAATTAAAGGTTATAATTTTTGATCAGAAAGACCTGGCAAAATAAGGGGGCGGCTTTTGTTTATTATCTAAAAAATGCCATTCAGTCTAATTTTACCATCATCCCACTAAAATAGCCCCTCCTCCATGTGTCTTCTAGGAAACACGTTTCAGTAAATACTATAAACGCCTTAATGGTTTAGAATACATACTCAGTTAAATCTCTGATGGTATAAGCATTGCAACTAGTCAACCTTAACACTAGTTTATTTGGTTACAGGGTAACAACACTGCTACTGCCCACAGAGCACAAAAAAACTAGAGCAATAAGTTAGGGAACCAAGACAACACTACTTTAGCAGAAAACACCCCATGATTGATCTATTATTCAACAATAAAAGTGGAAAAAATCTACTTCCTCACTATTCAGTCTATTATTATTAATAATCCATTACATGTATCTGTTTTTTTTTTCAAAAGAACTGGAGCAGTACCTACCATTATAGCCTGTCAAGGCTATTCTATAAAAAGACAACATTTAAAAATGCATTAGCACACATTAATTAGACATCAGTCTTAGCCACTGGGCAGTCCAAATGAAGCTTAAGATTATTTTTATACCATAATTACACTATAAATGAATAATTGTTTCCTTGAGGCTATTATGAAGCATAAAATATGTGTTGTTCCATGTATAACCATTGATCTTAAAGCACTAATGAAACTGAGAAATCCTAGCTATACTAACTGGAAATTAAATCAAGGCAATGCATATCAATTCAGTTACATTACATTGCTAAACATCTGTAATAAAAACAATTAGAAGATGCACGATTCTGTACTGGGCAGCACACTGGCACAGAGGTAAGGACTGTTGCCTTTCAGAGTTTGCATCTCCAGTTCTACTCTCAACTTGGTTGCCTTCTGAACAAAGTATGCATGTCCTCTCTGTGTCACTTTGCATTTTCACAATGGGCTCCAAGTTGAAGATGGAAAATGCATGGCAAATGTAATTTGATAATAGGTGTGTGTGACTGTATGTGTGTGTCTGTATGTATGTATGCATGCATGTGTGTGTGTGTGTGTGTGTGTGTGTGTGTGTGTGTGTGTGTGTGTGTGTGTGTGTGTGTGTGTGTGTGTGTGTGTGTGTATATATGTGTGTGTGTGTGTGTGTGTGTGTGTGTGTGTGTGTGTGTGTGTGTGTGTGTGTGTGTGTGTAAGTGGGCACTTGTGCATCCATGCATTGACACCCTATCGAGAATCGAGAATTCACATTTCTGTCTTCTTTTGATTGTGCACTAAGATTAGTATTAACTCCCAACATGACTGTGAACTGGATTAATCAGACACAGAATAAATGAATGAGTCAGTGAATGAACAAATGAAGAATCAACCACATAACACCTCCCCCAAGATGGGTTCACTTACCCGCCCTTGCTGCTGTATCAATCACTCAAGCTGCAAATTGAACCAGGGTTGGCTGGACTGTAGTCAGAGATTTATCCTTCTAAGTTATTGGAGTGGCTTTTATGCATCCTTTTTATAAACTGCTGAGGATATACCAAACTTCCCTGTCACTAGGAACACATCCTGTGAGATCTCCAGACATTCCCAGACAAGCTGAGAAATATAACCACTCTAACATGTCCTGGCTCTTCACCAGGGACTCCTACCAATTGGTCATTCCTGGTGCAACTCTAGTAGGAGCCAGGCAGTGGGCATTCTCACTAGGTATGCCAACCACCTCAACTCATGTCAGGAGGAAGAGGCTGTACTCTTCCTCTTCAAAAATTGCAGGTATCCTTACCCTGTTACATACAAAGTGAGGCCAGCTATGTCAAGGTACCTCATTTTTGACATTTTCTTATATAATGTTATTGTTTCTGTCACTACACAAGTCATGTGATTATGGGGACACATATTAGTGGCTAATTTGAGAGCTCTGTCCTATGACTCAGTTCTCATATCACTGCCAGAGCCCAGTACCTGCAATATTCCTGCTATGCAGTCATCTGCCAGTCAATCCTTTGATGTCCTCTGCCTGAGGTAGTTGCTCTCTCCTGCATTGGTAAGAGTAACTTGGTAATATTTTGCTTTCCTCTTCTGACTGAGATCTAGGTCTTTCTTAAGTAACATCTGCAGCATTTGTCTTCCTAGTTTGCTGTATGTGTCAGTCAGCTCCAAAGCCCTCCTCCCTCTCTCTGGTTGGATTGCACAGAAGCCTTGTTTCTTTATCCTGACAAAGGTTCTTACTGCTGCTGCCCACCTTTAGGTCATTGAGTTTCTGCCATGACAAACACTGACTAATCTTTTTACATGGCTCATTGCTGCCTCCTCAACTGCTGAGATTTTTCATAGGATATGTTTAGACTCTAGATCTCTGACTTCACTGGTTGAAAAGGATAATATCTTCTGTAGGTCAAAGTAGAACTCATCCCACAGAGAAACATTGACTAGGCATTCTTAAGACAGATTCATTGCGTACCCAGTGCTGTGGAATAATGGGATAAAGCTCGCACTATGATCCAGATGAGCTATGTTTGATTTATGGCTTGAGCACTTGAGATGCTGACAGGGAGGCAGGGGTTTGCCTTTCCCAGGGAGGAAGGACATCTAAGCATGTTACTTACTGAGGGGAGGTGTTGTCCATTAAGATGGGAGTAGCCATCAGATGGTTTCAAGATGAATTTAGGGAGGAAGGGAGGGACAAGAGGGTATATTACAATATAAAAATCCCTCCCTTAAGCAGTTGTTGGCAAAACCTCTCAAGACACCCTTAGGTTTCACATCAGTCTCAGCCAGTAAAATTGGTATTAGGCTGGGGAATGCAAGGAGGGGCTGGAATATTTGGTGATAGATAAGGATGCTTGGGTAGAAGTTCAGAAAGAATGAAGTGGGGGGAACTGAAAAAACACAACCTCAGTTCTTATTATGTCCCCTGAGTCTGAAACAATAGCTGCCTTCTGGAAGAAGGTTTTCTGCTACTATATATATATATATATATATATATATATATATATATATATATATATGTATGTATGTATCATTTTGAATCAAACTGGACACTTATTCAAGCACAGAAACCCAAATACAATTCACCACCTGCCTCCTTCATTTTTCACATGAAGTTTGAAATCTGCCATTTGAACTACTGCACCAGTAATCTATACCTTAATGGCTACTCTGTGCGTGGTCTCTAAGAAGACTGATACGCTAATATTAATTTAAGTAGGAAAGTTTTATTGGTGTAACATGCTAAAATAGGTGTCTTTAATACAAGTATTTTAGTACTGTTATATATTGTATTTATTTGGTGTGCAGATTAAAAGAAAAAAGAAGTTGGGCCATTTTAAATGCTGTTAGAAGGGGTGGGTGAGCACCAATACATCGATAGGTGTTATTTATTTAAATTCATTTCTTTGAGTTTATCCATTTGTATCTGATGAAGTCTGCAGAGGCAGGCAAAAGCACTTATATTATGATTTTTTAACATTTGCATTTAATAAATATTTGGATCTGTGACAAGCTGTTGCTGTGGAGCTAGAAGACCAACCATTAGTTAATATGGAGGTGTGTCTGGCTTAATAATTCATGATTGGTTACACCCCTCAAAAGCAAAAAGCATAGGAAATAGAACACCCTCAATTGAGAGGAAAGAGGATTGGTGCATTCAAACAGCTGATTGACAGCGTGATGATTGAATGATTCTTCCAACAGTAAAGGAAGTAAGAACTATAAAAAGGAACTTCCATTCCCAATCTCTACGATCGGAAGAAGATAACGAAAGCGCTTATTGTTTAGAATACAGAGGGACTGTTTCATTCTATACCAAAATTTTAACTCAACATGAAGATTTTAATAATTTTTTCTATAATAAAAGGATTTTAACTGCCACTAAAGCCAGAAGCTCTTATTTGAACTGTTTGAACCGTTTGACTGGTTAAGCTGTAATTACGGTTTGCTACAGTTTTACAGCAGCTACTACATCTTCAGTGTGGATACCTTGTAAATCAGACTTGAAAGACTGGACACCTTGAAATCATCATTTCGCTACAGTGTAACTGCATTCACAGCATGGATATCTTGTAAGTGCATTTAACTGAAGCAAGTCTTTTTATATATATATATATATATATATATATATATATATATATATAATATATATGCTGCACTTTTATAAGTTTTACATCATTTAATTACGTTACTTATTTCTCAAGAGAATCTTACTTCATTGGGCATCATTGTACAGCGCTTCATTTTGAGTACTGTTAAATATAATCATAGTGGAGAACTATAAAAAGGGAAAAAAATCTAAGTATGGCATGGATTGACTACAAAAAAGCATAGTATCCCACATTTATGGATAAAAGAGTGCTTAAAAATATATAGGCTACACCCTGCACTGATTGACTATATTACAGTGACCATGAAACAATGGCAGACCACTTTGGAATTAAGCCATGATAAAGGACAAATTATTATCTGAGGGATAAAAATTCAAAGGGGGATATTCCAGGGTGACTCTCTGTCACCATTGCTGTTCGGCGTTGCCCTTAACCCATTAAGCTGTTTATTTAACGGCTTAGGCCATGGTTATAATTTGGCTTCTAGAAAACAACAAAGTTTAAAGACTTCTCATTTTCTCTATTTTGATGATTTAAAACTGTATAGTTCATCAGATGAGGAACTGAAAGCACAGCTGCAGGTTGTCAAAACTTCTTCAGATGATATTAGAATGTCATCTGGCTTTGATAAATGTGCAAAAGCAACCTTTAAAGCAGGAAAACTGTAGCACCAGGAAAACATCAGTTTGGGACAATAATGTGATATAAAAGAACTTGAGCAAGAGGATGTGTATAAATACTTGGAAATTGATGAAGGATCAGCAATAAAACATGAGCAAATGTGAGTAAAACTTAGTAAGGAATATTTTAGAAGACTTAAATTAATCCTGAAAACAACATTGACATCTAGGAACAAAATTCAAGCTATAAACCAATTTGTTCTTCCTGTTCTAACTTACAGTTGATTGGACCCAAAATGTGTTGGATAGATTAGATATTAAACCAAATTATTTATAAAAATCAGTGCATATCCTGCTCCGAAGGAGGGATGGGCCTCCTTGAAATTGATTACCTGTATAGCTCTGCAATTGTGGGACTCCACACATATCTGCTGACCTCATAAGACCCAAACATAGTGAAAGTTTTGAAACATGAAAAGAATAAAACTAAGATGACTTCTCTCCTTAATCTAGCAGAAGCAAACTGGCATCAAGCAGGAATGGAAATCAAACCAGAAGTAGATAAAAATCAGACAGCAACTGAATGTGCCAAAAAACAAAAGAAAGAATATAAGGTGAAGGATCAGATGAAAAGGCAGGAAATGTGGAAAATGCATAACTATAGTTGCAAGTATAGAACATTTCTGGAAGAACCTCATGTTGATCAGAAATGAACACAGGAATGATTAAGGAGAGGTGAATTCAAACCAAGAGATGAAAGGTTAACATTGGTGGCACAAGATAGTGGGCTAAGTACATGTTGGTTTACAAAGTCCATTGAACATGTGGGAGAAACAGACAAATGTAGGTTCTGTAAAACAGAACTGGAAACTGTCGCATACCTAGTTGCTGGTTGTGACATACTAATGGCAGAAGGACTGTATAATAAAAGGCATAATAATGTGGCAAAACTGCTGCACTGGGGATTGTCAAACATTATGGTGTTGAAGTGGCTGAAAAACACTGGAAACATGAGCCACAAAGCATCATAGAAAATTATGAAGTCTATATCACATGGGATAATCCATTACCAACAGTTCAAAAGATAGATGCTAGAAAACTGGATATAGTGGTCCAGGAAAAGAAGACAAAAGTAGCATTGCTCATTGAAATCACCACACTCAATGACTACATTGTCCTGTGCACATAGAGACACAAAGTTATAAAATATCAGGATCTGCAAGCGGAAACAAGAACAATGTGGAAGAAAGATACACAAACAATTCCAATAGTAGTAGCAGCAACAGGCCTTATAAAAAAAAAAAGAGTTTAAATCTTATTTATATATGCTACCAATACATGTAACTCTGTACGAATTAACAGAAGGAGTCATTACTGGGCACATTGCGGATGCTGCGAAGAGCACTTTTGGCTGACATCTAAGAGTGAAACAATACGAATTTCATGAACTTTAATCATACTTTGACTTAGGAATGGGGTCCATTCCCATAATGGTATTAGAAATCCAAAAGATTTGGAGAAATTAAAAAGGGAGAAACCCTGGTTAACAAGTGAAATGTATGAGCTCCTGAAAGCAAGTCTGGTGATAAAGAGGTTTCTCCGATTGGCCAGATCTCAATTAAACAAAGGGTTGAGGGAGGCCAAATGCAAATATTGTCAAAAGATCATGAGACACTTCTCTGAACAAAACGACCCCAGGCACCTGTGGCAGGGTATCCAGTCTATAATAGATTACAGGTGCCCATCTTCAGAGTGTGATGATGATATGGAATTCCTAAACAAGCTCAACATCTGCTTCAGTAGGTTTGAGGAAGGGAACAAGACAGCAGCAGAGAAAATCACCAACAACCAGAGCGAGGAAAAGCTCAGCCTCAACCCTGCTGATGTCAGAAGGATCCTACAAAGAGTTAACCCCAGGAAAGCAGCTGGGCCTGATAACATTCTTGGAAGAGTGCTCAGAGACTGTGTGGGGTAACTAACAAATGTACTCATAGACATCTTCAACAGCTCACTGAGTCAAGCCATTGTGCCCAAATGATTCAAGTACACAAACATTATACCATTGCCAAAGAAGTCACCACCTGCTAGTCTAAATGATTATCATCCCATAGCTCTCACCTCCACTGTGATGAAAGGCTTTGAGTGACTGGTCAAAGATGCAATAGCATCCAAACTACCTGCAGACTTCGATCCCCTCTAGTTTGCATGCAGACCCAATCACTCCACAGGAGATGCTATTTCTTTGGCACTCCAATTATCACTGGACCACCTGGAGAACAAGAACAGCTATGTGAGGCTACTTTTATTTATTTATTTATTTTACATTTCATTACCAAGATAGTCCGACTGGATACATGTCCATTTTCAGCAGAGACCCAGGGAGAAAAGCTCCAAAAAGACATTCAACAAACTGTTACATTTTTACAGTTTAAAACACAAAATAAAACACAAATAAAAGGATTTTACACAGATGTAAACAAACACAAAAACAAATACACAAACAAATTATTACATTTTTACTCAGATGGAAAATTTTCGACAGTGTTTTTAAGAAAGATAGGGTATTGACTGATAGTGTACTTTTCATTGCCTTCAGCTCAGCTTTCAATACAGTCATCCCACAAAATCTAATCAGAAAGCTTGTTCAACTGGGCATCAGCACTCCACTATGCAAATGGATTCTGAACCTTCTTATAGATAGACCCCAGAAAGTATGCATAGGCATGAATACATAGGAGAGCATCACCCTGAACACTGGAGTCCCACAGGGATGTGTCCTAAGCCCCCTATTTTTCACCATACTAACCCACAACTGTATTGCCAAGCACAGCTCAAACCATATCAGCAAATTTGCAGATGATAAGACAGTTGTGGACTTCATCATGAATGATGACGAGACAGCCTACAGAGAGGAGGTGAATCAGTTCATAAGTTGGTGTTATAGCAATAATCTTGCACTAAATGTCAACAAGACCAAAGAAATAATTGTGGGCTACAGGAAGAGCAACAGAGAGCACTCTCCACTCATAATTAATGAAGAAACAGTTGAGAGAGTAAAAAGCACAAAATTTCTGGGGGTGCACATTGCAGAAGACTTGATGTGGTCAGCCAACACAAATGCCATTATTAAGAAGCCACACCAATGGCTTCACTTCTTGTGAAGGTTGAGGAGAGCAAACCTACCATCAACGGCTCTCACAACCTTCTACAGGGGCACCATCAAAAGTATATTGACAAACAGCTTCCAGAGGGTAGTGAAAGCGGCTGAGAGCATTATTAGGAACTCTCTCCCATCCATACAAGACCTGCACATGTCCAGATGTCTCAGCAGGGCAAGGAAAATAACCAGGGATAGCACTCATCGTGTTTACAAGCTGTTCTTACATTAAACACCTGGAAGGCACTTTCGATGCATATGATGCAAAACCACAAAATTCAGAAACAGGTTCTTTCCACTAGCCATCAGGTTACTGAACTCTAGGAACAATATCCTTCACACTGGACATTAAAGCAGTAATCCAACAATCCTGAAAAGTCTCTATAGTGTAATATGTAACAAGGTCCTACCCGCACCCAGACAGCAAAGTTTCAGGAGTAATCAAATTGAACTGCCTTACTGTGCCTAAGTGCAATTTTTCCAGTGAAATTAAGCCAATAAGCTAGTAATGAGTGACAATCTGTTAAATCAGTACAATAATGCAAGTATTTATTATTGTTGTGTTTGTCATCTTATTCTGTGTCTATAGAATTTTGTGTATTACCGTCATGTTAAATGCAGTCTATGTATTGTATGCACACTGAGTCCGAAGAAACTTAATTTTGCTCTGTTCGCGCTTCTCTGAATCGAAATGACAATAAAGTTTACTTTGACTTTAACTTTACCATTTTCTCATTCATATTGGCACAAGTGCCTCTAACTGGTATGGGTAAATCATTTCCCAAGATCCCTTGTGAGTAATTCTTAAGCAAACTATCTGCAAACAAGTTCACTAACACATTTGAGGCAGTGATTGCTTGAGATTCATCTGCCTATGCTATGCTGGTAGAATCATCTAGACTATGTCTTAAGTGTTTAAATAAATCCTTGTTATTCTCCTTCAGATTAGCTGGTAAGTATACCTCATAGTTAGATCTTACTCATTTGATAGTCATGAGGTATATTTTTCTGAATTTATTGTAATTGTTTCTATCTGAAACTGATGGAGAATTTTTATATCTTCTCCATGCACAAATGTAATACTCACTGTAACAAATGTTACTGTTTTAAACAAGAAATATAATCTAAAGCAATTAAAAAGGTGAATCAAAGATCACATGCATTTACGCATAGTCCTAAAAATGTGGGCAGGGGGCCCACAGTTTGAAAATAGTTCAGGGACCAAGGTACACTTAATCTTCTATTGGCCAGATGCATTTTTCAGTGGATGGGAGTTTCAATGCTGTTTTCATTGAATGTGAGTTTCAATGGTTTTGTTTCAATAAGTGTGAGTTTCAAGGAAAGAGATGTTTGCTATTGTTCATGCTGAGTGTGTTTTAGATGTGTGACTGTTTTGTTTAGCAAAACAGCTGTCAGTGTTTGTGCTAAAAAATGAAATAAAAATGAGTACTGACGAGTTTGAACAAGTGTTTATAGTAATTAGCCAAGAGAGATAGGTAATGGGACACTAAAATGGCTGTCAAGGGGGAGCTTACCCATTACCCTGCCTAGGTCCCCATTTGACCATAATACTGCTCAGTGCCCTTCACAGAGTTTTGCTTCTTGTGCCTGTGTACGTTTTTCTTGGGTCTTAGATTTCTACCCATATCCCAGAAATATGTTGATAAGTGAACTGGGGAGCCCCGATATTATCAACAGGTGACTGTGTGTGTGTGTGTGTGTGTGTGTGTGTGTGTGTGTGTGTGTGTGTGTGTGTGTATGTGTGTGTGTGCCAAAATATTCTTGCACTTTTTCATATGTAATGCTTGCTTGCCTCCTTATTGTTCAGTAATGCACATACACACAGAAGTCATTATTGCTTTTCTTTGATGTATACTTCTGTCACAGCTGAAGTGTGTCTTTGTGGACCAGCTCACCTACATGGACAAAAAACAGTACATTAATGGCTGCCATGATGTCACTTGTAGATATGCATATTTCATTAACGTAATCAAGACCAAAAAATATCAAATGGGAGATGGGCTACTTTGTAGGAACTGGTTACAAAATTGTAGGTTCTTTATGTACTGGCTGAAGACCTATGACTGTATCAGAGTTCCATATTATACTATTAGCATGCCATTGCCAGGTTCTTTATGTATTGGCTGAAAACCTGTGACTGTATCAGTTCCATATTATACTATTAGTGTGCCATTGCTAGGTTCTTTATGTACTGGCTGAAGACCTGTGACGGTATCGGAGCTCCATATTATACTATTAGCATGTCATTGCTAGGTTCTTTATGTACTGGCTGAAGACCTGTGACTTTATCAGAGTTCCATATTATACTATTAGCATGCTATTGCTAGGTTCTTTATGTACTGGCTGAAGACCTGTGACTGTATCGGAGTTCCATATTATACTATTAGCATGTCATTGCTAGGTTCTTTATGTACTGGCTGAAGACCTGTGACTTTATCAGAGTTCCATATTATACTATTAGCATGCTATTGTTAGGTTCTTTATGTACTGGCTGAAGACCTGTGACTTTATCAGAGTTCTGTATTATACTATTAGCATGCCATTGCTAGGTTCTTTATGTACTGGCTGAAGACCTGTGACTGTATCCAAGTTCCATATTATGCTATTAGCATGCCATTGCAAGGTTCTTTATGTACTGGCTGAAGACCTGTGACTGTATCCGAGTTCCATATTATACTATTAGCATGCCATTGCTAGGTTCTTTATGTACTGGCTGAAGACCTGTGACTGTATCAGAGTTCTGTATTATACTGTTAGCATTCCATTGCTAGGTTCTTTATGTACTGGCTGAAGACCTGTGACTGTATCAGAGTTCTGTATTATACTATTAGCATTCCATTGCTATGTTCTTTATGTACTGGCTGAAGACCTGTGACTGTATAGGAGTTCCATATTATACTATTAGCATTCCATTGCTACGTTCTTTATGTACTAGCTGAAGACCCGTGACTGTATCAGAGTTCCTTATTATACTATTAGCATGCCATTGCTAGGTTCTTTACGTACTGGCTTGAAGACGTGTGGACTGTATCAGAGTTCCATATTATACTACTAGCATGCCATTGCTAGGTTCTTTATGTACTGGCTGAAGACCTGTGACTATATCGGAGTTCCGTATTATACTATTAGCATGCCATTGCTAGGTTCTTTATGTGCTGGCTGAACACCTGTGACTGTATTGGAGTTTCATATTATACTATTAGCATGCCACTGCTAGGTTCCTTATGTACTGGCTGAAGACCTGTGACTGTATCGGAGTTCCATATTATACTATTAGCATGCCATTGCTAGGTTCTTTATGTACAGGCTTGAGGAAGTGTGGACTGTATCAGAGTTCCATATTATACTATTAGCATGCCATTGCTAGGTTCTTTATGTACTGGCTTGAAGACGTGTGGACTGTATCAGAGTTCCATATTATACTATTAGTATGCCATTGCTAGGTTTTGTATGTACTGGCTGAAGACCTGGTAACTGTATCCGAGTTCCATATTTTACTATTATCATGCCATTGCTTGGTTCTTTATGTACTGTCTTGAAGACGTGTGGACTGTATCAGAGTTCCTTATTATACTATTAGCATGCCATTGCTAGGTTCTTTATGTACTGGCTTGAAGACGTGTGGACTGTATCTGAGTTCCATATTATACTATTAGCATGCCATTGCTAGGTTCTTTATGTATTGGCTTGAAGACGTGTGGACTGTTATCAGAGTTCCATAGTATACTATTAGCTTGCCATTGCTAAGTTCTTTATGTACTGGCTTGAAGACATGTGACTGTATCGGTGTTCCATATTATACTATTAGCATGCCATTGCTAGGTTCTTTATGTACTGGCTTGAAGACGTGTGGACTGTATCTGAGTTCCGTATTATGCTATTAGCATGCCATTGCTAGGTTCTTTATGTACTGGCTGAAGACCTTGTGACTGTATCCGAGTTCCATATTATACTATTAGCATGCCATTGCCAGGTTATTTGTGTACTGGCTGAAGACCTGTGACTGTATTAGAGTTCCGTATTATACTATTAGCATGCTATTGCTAGGTTCTTTATGTACTGGCTGAAGACCTGTGACTGTATCGGAGTTCCATATTATACTATTAGCATGTCATTGCTTGGTTCTTTATGTACTAGCTTGAAGACGTGTGACTGTATCGGTGTTCCGTATTATACTATTAGCATGCCATTGCTAGGTTCTTTATGTACTGGCTTGAAGACGTATGACTGTATCGGAGTTCTGTATAATACTATTAACATGCCATTGCTAGGTTCTTTATATACTGGCTGAAGACTTGTGACTGTATCAGAGTTCCGTATTATATTATTAGCATGCTATTGCTAGGTTCTTTATGTACTGGCTGAAGACCTGTGCCTTTATCAGAGTTTCATATGATACTATTAGCATGCCATTGCTAGGTTCTGTGACCTGTGACTGTATCGGAGTTCCATATTATATTATTAGCATGCCATTGTTAGGTTCTTTATGTACTGGCTGAAGACCTGTGACTGTATCTGAGTTCCGTTGTTGTTGTGTCTTTCGACTTTTCCTGGTTAGAGGTCGCCACAGCAGAACTCCGATCTGCTAATAATTGGCAGTAGATTTTTACATGCCGAGTTGCCAGCTCTGACGCACAACCTTCAACGAAGGTACGCCCATTCATGCATGTCTCCACACAGAAGACACTCTAGCTGAGAATCGAACAGGACAACGTCTTACTGTGAGGTGACTGACTGTATCTGAGTTCCATATTATACTATTAGCATGCCATTACTAGGTTCTTTATGTACTGGCTGAAGACCTGTGACTGTATCAGAGTTCCATATTATGCTATTAGCATGCCATTATTAGGTTCTTTATGTACTGGCTGAAGACCTGTGACTGTATCGGAGTTCCATATTATACCATTAACACACCATTAACATGCCATTGCTAGGTTCTTTATGTACTGGCTGAAGACCTGTGACTGTATCGGAGTTCCATATTATACTATTAGCATGTCATTGCTAAGTTTTTTATGTACTGGCTGAAGACCTGTGACTGTATCGAAGTTCCATATTATACTATTAGCATGCCATTGCTAGGTTCTTTATGTACTGGCTGAAGACCTGTGACTGTATCGGAGTTCCGTATTATACTATTAGCATGCCATTGCTAGGTTCTTTATGCACTGGCTGAAGACCTGTGACTGTATCGGAGTTTCATATTATACTATTAGCATGCCATTGCTAGGTTCTTTATGCACTGGCTGAAGACCTGTGACTGTATCGGAGTTTCATATTATCCTATTAGCATGCCATTGCTTGGTTCTTTATGTACTGGCTGAAGACCTGTGACTGCATCAGAGTTTCATATGATACTATTAGCATGCCATTGCTAGGTTCTGTGACCTGTGACTGTATCGGAGTTCCATATTATATTATTAGCATGCCATTGTTAGGTTCTTTATGTACTGGCTGAAGACCTGTGACTGTATCTGAGTTCCGTTGTTGTTGTGTCTTTCGACTTTTCCTGGTTAGAGGTCGCCACAGCAGAACTCCGATCTGCTAATAATTGGCAGTAGATTTTTACGTGCCGAGTTGCCAGCTCTGACGCACAACCTTCAACGAAGATACGCCCATTCACGCATGTCTCCACACAGAAGACACTCTAGCTGAGAATCGAACAGGACAACATCTTACTGTGAAGTGACTGACTGTATCTGAGTTCCATATTATACTATTAGCATGCCATTACTAGGTTCTTTATGTACTGGCTGAAGACCTGTGACTGTATCAGAGTTCCATATTATGCTATTAGCATGCCATTATTAGGTTCTTTATGTACTGGCTGAAGACCTGTGACTGTATCGGAGTTCCATATTATACTATTAACATGCCATTGCTAGGTTCTTTATGTACTGGCTGAAGACCTGTGACTGTATCGGAGTTCCATATTATACTATTAGCATGTCATTGCTAGGTTCTTTATGTACTGGCTGAAGACCTGTGACTGTATCGGAGTTCCATATTATACTATTAGCATGCCATTGCTAGGTTCTTTATGTACTGGCTGAAGACCTGTGACTGTATCGGAGTTCCGTATTATACTATTAGCATGCCATTGCTAGGTTCTTTATGCACTGGCTGAAGACCTGTGACTGTATCGGAGTTCCATATTATACTATTAGCATGTGATCACTTACAGAGACTTAGTATAGTTCTATGGTTGTGCTTTCTTAGTGTGCTGTGCAAAGAATTCATTTTGTGATTATTTTGCATTTGCTGGTTTGTGAATTCTTTTAGATATGTTGATTTGTGAACAAATCCCTGCAGACTGCTAACATAAGGAATTATCGCTGCTCCATATGATGTTTATATTTCATTGATTAACATTTCTGTTATTTTGTTATGGAGCAATCTGAGTAAGTCATCTCCTGCTTGGGATGAGTATTTGTGGCTGCATATATGCATATAATTCTTAGATATTTATCAGTATTTGCTTTATGGAAGCAATTAAAGATTCCTTTTCTTCATTTTAATATATTTGTAACAGTTCAGTTGTGTTTGGAAAGCTGGCCTTATCTGCAATCTCTCTTCATAATATTCATTATAGTAATGGCTTGTTAGTGCCTGATCAGTTATACAGTTATAGTCATGGGTTGTTAGAGACAAATCACGCATGCATTTTTTAAATTTTTTATTATTTGCATATTTCCTTAAATGACTTAGGAATCTTGAGTCTTATTTAAGGAACTTGAACAGTAGGAAAAATGAGAACGGAGGAATCAAACCCAGTATTACAGGCTGAAGTTTATTAACAGGTCCTCGCTTTACTCCTCTATCCTAAACCTTATATCATTAGCAATGTTTCTAAGCCAGCAAGTATATCTTGGGAGTAGAGTGGTAGCAAGATATGTAGCTGTGTAATTTGGTTGCATAAACATTGGCATTGTAAATGTGCTGTCAGATATGTTCATTTTCGTCAACAATTTTGTGTTGGCTAAAAACAGAGATATATTAAAAGACAGAGGTCCTGAGTTTTACTGCAGACCATAACACGCATAAATAATGTTAATATTTTATTTTTTATTATAATACCAACATTTTTTTTTTAGCTTTTCTATTTTTGAGATAGGTTTCAAAAGTAATCTGTGTACTTAAATGGTTATAATTAAACAAGCAAAGTAGAAATATTAAAGATAATATGACTAAAAGGGGCAAGTAAATAAAATTAAAAGCATATGTGCCACCCGCTATTGAGAACATAAAAAAATGAAAGAAAAACTAGCACCATTTGAATCATCTCTGCTGACAATATTCCACAAAATCAAACTAACACACTATGCAGTAGTAGGCTTCTGCAATTAACACCTCTGAAAGATGCATTTCACAGTTACAGCTGTCCATAACTCTTCTCCTTTAAAAAAGTGATTCATCATGACCATTAAGCAACATCTGTCACACTTGCACTTTATGAATCTATTAAACCATGACACAGACACAGCTCTTCAGGGAGTAAATGACTACTTAATAAGAGAAAGAAAGAAAGTAAGAAAAAAACATCTTAAATGTGATACAGTATGTTCTGCAAGTCTCAAAAGAGTAAGTCACGTAGGCTTTCATTGTTTACATTGACTGACTGGTTTATCATCTGGATGTGTAACTGCAAATGATGTTTAAAATGGAAGGACATTACTGTATTCAGTCCTACAAGGGTCTCATTTAAGGCATTCTAGGAATAAGTTATTTGACCTCACTTCCTAGCAGTTTGTATTGGCGATATGCAGTCAGTGCACTGGCTGAGTAATGAAGAGGGGATGAAGTCTGGACAGTGCTCTTAGTGATGTAGCCAGATGCTAGAGATCTAGCTGGAAAGGTTTGGGACTAAGTGGCAGAGGATGGCTTCCCCCACCTCAGGGGGGAGTTGAAGCAATGTATAAAATGTATATATCAAATGACGGGAGACTCTGTAGAAGGCTGCTGTTAGAAGAGTATGCTGGCTTAACAAGAAGTGCACCACACTGTAGCTTGGCTGCTTATTTGTAAGCATATACTTGTGTTCTAGTTTCTAAATGTTCAAAGATGGGGAGCT
Organism: Protopterus annectens; assembly: GCF_019279795.1. Lineage (NCBI taxonomy): Eukaryota > Metazoa > Chordata > Ceratodontiformes > Protopteridae > Protopterus > Protopterus annectens. Next base: position 661,721,025 of record NC_056744.1, read on the forward strand.
AGACAGAAAAACACCCCAATCAGCAGAGGATAAGAGCTTCTTAGTTCCCAGCTGTTGCCCCTACCACCTGATTCACTATGTGATAAGAACAAACCACAGGAAAACCTCAGAAAAGGGAACTGAGAAGGGACTGATGATCAGCCTGGGGCTTAGAAAAAAGTAAAGGACACACACACACACACACACACACACACACACACACACACACACACACACACACACACACACACACACATGAACACACACATATGAAAACATACACACACACACACACACACACACACACACACACACACACACACACACACACACACACACACACACACACACACACAAGGACACACACATATGCAAACACACACACAATCATCCATACATACACGTGCACACACACACACACACACACACACACACACACACACACACACACACACATGGACACACAGATATGCAAACACACACATGCACGCAGACACATAGACACCCACACACACAAATTTTCTATCTCTTTTCCATGATCTTAATGTCTGTCAATTTTCCGATCACAGCATCTTCCTGTGTCCTGCTCTTACATTTCTGTTCTCATAAAATTAAATGCAATCATTCTTAGCAGTCTGCAGCACTGACTTATCACCTGTAACCAATTTCTCAAAGCAGACTTATGGAAATGTCTGCTGCTCTGCCCACAGTCACACTTAACAGACCCATACAAACTTTTCAGATTAACAACCCTTGACTTTGTTCCTCTATATGTCATGAGCTGCATATAGTACTCAGGGTTCTACTGAGATTAAGACTTAACATTTGGCACCCACGTTAAAAATGATGTGCCTAACACAAGCAAAGTGGGGTGGTACTTATCACGTCTCATGTATTCAAATGAGACACTGAGGCTGGATATGCATTCAAGTCATTTATTATACAAACACACATCAGGAGCTGTAAATTGTACATATACTTTGTACTTCATATGCTTACTGACTGACTTTTATTTCTAACACACACACACACGTGCATCTTCATTCAAGCTTACATTCAAACTGACTGACTACACAAAATGGCACTGATCTCGTACAAGGTCAGTACCTTATATGCACGTGTTGCCTAGCTGCAGTAGCTGACTAGGTTTAATATACACACTCCAGTTCTTAGAGGGCCATAGTTCCTATACGGCTGCTGTCTGTTTACGACCACTGCTTTTGTTAGCTTTACTAAGTTAGAATGCACATATCATAGATCAACAAATTCAATGCTGAAATGATCTGCTACTTTCCCCCTCTCTCTCTTAAATGCCGTGAAATGCCTAGAGCTCACAAAAGGAATCAAGCACTCTCAGCTTAGTTTTATCTCAAAAAACACACACACAAAATTAATTCTTCACAATAAATCTTAATAATAAATAAACCAATCAGATCTACATTTTTTCAAAGTCCTTATCACTCCAGATTCTTATACCAAGCATTCATTATGGCACTGTTAATCTATACTTTCCACAAAGCCAAACTGCAGTTGTTCCTCACATCAATTATTAAAGCATACTTATACAATACTCTTGGACTTCCATGTAGTGTAACATAAAACAGCGTTCACTTCTACATCATTTTAATGCTTACTTCCTGCTTTTTCCCTTGAAATATAATAGTACAATTCAATTATTTTTAATCCTTAGTGCAGTACAGTCTATTTCCTAAATTCTACCTGCCTTTATATTTCAAATCTTCAGGCAGTGCACAAACCAAAACCTACAAACTCTTAATAGGTTCATAGATTAGTACTAGGCTAACTGCCCTTGGGGACCATTTTAAGCCTAGCCAGCTATCCCATGTGAGACTCAAACCTTGCACCTTATGTTTGTAAGGTAAGCACCTTAATTATTATGCGAACTCCCCACCTTAATGCCGTTGAACAAATCTTTTTTTTTCTATTCATGAAGAATTCATTTGCTGTGCTGTAATGGTACATCTGGCTGAAATCTCAAAAGCAGTAAAACTTTAACTTTACTCTCCATTTCATGGAGTTAGTTGAAATCCTAGCTTACTCACTCTTATTTATTTATTAGTGTTAACTGCTTTATGTTGAACAAACTTTTCAGACTCTTCTCCTGTACTCTAACATTTCATATCTTTCCACAAGAATTCATATTCCGTTCTTATTCTGTCAGCCATATGTAATCAATTATTCTTTACTGCAGTTATGCAGATTATGGTGATGCTCTTTTGTTAGCATTCACCTTCTCATCTCTGTTACAGACTATTTCACACTCGGCATACTCTCAATTCTTAATCCTTACATCTTCTCAGCTTCGGATAAACATCTTAATAACTCATATTACTTCTTATTTTCTTTTACGCTATCTGCTCTTGAACACTTTTCCCAGAATTGTCTCTTTTGAAATCTTAATATATATTCTCTCTCGTCATAAATAAAATGTTTATTATTTAACCATTGTCCCGAGAGAGAGAGAGAGCAACAGTTTATATTCTTCTGTTAGATATCAATATTGTAATTTTCATTTTCATTTCTCATGAATAATTTTGTCATTATATCTCCTATTTTTTGTCTTCCCTTGAGCTCTGGTGCTGTTTACCTTTGTAACTATCTTCTTTTGGCTAATCTCATTTAATAACATTTTTGAGCAGTACCAAATTCTGAGATTCTATCCTAGTGCTAACAGGAATATATTTATAAACAAAGCTACGGCTTTATGATTTTAACTCTTTTATCTATTCACTGTGAATATTCTTATAATTAATTAAATTTGGACAATGTCTTATTTTTACATTTTGTAATTCTATACCAGCTGCAATTTATTTGTATAAATACATACATTATTTATCTAAATTGCTGTACATTTAAATATGTTAGTAAGTCTTGAACTTTTTAAAGGTGTGTGAGTTCATACAGGACTTTACCTACTGTTAATGTAATTTATTTGTCTTTTTGGCTATCTTCCAATTACCATCAGCTCTCCTCCCCAAATACCCAAATGGCCTAGTTCTTCTTTTTCTTCTAATAGAGGTGATGTTTGGTTATCTGGGGAGATTCCATCATAACAAAGCTGGCAGCTATTAAATCCTACTTCATGGGTGCTGACTCCAAGCTTGCTTCCTGGCTACAAATTTATGAAGTGAATGTCCCATGTTCTTGGTGACATATTTATCTTAAGTCTCATGGTGGTGGGAAGTTGAAAATTCAAAGCTGAATTCTGTCTCTGCAGTGGCCCTGATCCTCATCTGCATCCCTGACCTCTTTCTGTTCAGTGTGTGGAGTGACACACTTACCAGCAACACCTGTCAGCTATAATTCATCCCAGCACACTTCCTACACCCCCTCCCAGAAACAGGCAAGTGGGCACTGTCCCTTCACAATTCTCTTTCCCCTCATCATTTCCAACAATGACAGGCCCACTGTCTCCTTGGCCATAGTCAAAGCTTTATCCCTCTATGCCTTGGAGTTAACTACTGCTAATGAAATTCTTGATGTATATAAGTGCGTTTAAAGTTTAAATATTGATTTGTAACTGACATTGGAGCTTTAGTCCCTGGGCCTCCACTGTACATTGTCCTCAAACTCTTGGAGGCTTTTGGTCAAATAAATACATGAGCTTACGGAAACATACATACCTAAACAAATAAACTAACAAATAAGCAAACAAACAAGCAATATGGTCAAAGTTGTGTACAAATGATTAATCAAGGCAAAAAGCCAGAATAATTTCCATATTGTCAACCATGACATGTTATACAACTGAAGAACTTTTTAGTGCAACACCTGATACATTACAAGAGAAAAATGTCATATACATTTTATAACATAGCAAAAAGTCTTTAGCTATGTTTATGCGGAAGGTTAAGTAAGTTGCTAGGTTAAAAGTAATTTTTTATGTGGTCCAACACATATATTCAATTTTTGAGTACCTGTGTGGAACCTGTGTGGAATATACACGACTAAATGGAGATCAGGTTCCTGTTATAATCAATAAAGTAAGAAGCTACCAGAATTAACACCTATTTCTCACATTAATAATAATAATAATAATAGCCAAAAAACATCAAAGTCAGTCAAGTGGCACATATCTTCCTCATACACAGTATTAGTTTATTGCAGTGAGAGAGAGAGAAAGAGAGAGAGAGAAAGTGAGTTGTTCAAAGTAGAACTAAAAATCATAGCGTGTTGTAACTACAGGCAGGCAATAGCAAACTAAATCATCAAAAAGTGAAAGAAAAATGCATCACTGTTACAGTGAGTGGGATAATCAAAAAGTAGTACATCTAACATTAGCAATAAATATATCTGTTCAGTAAACACTTTTGAACTGCTTACATTAATTTGTGTTAGTTGACCGATAAGAAAAATATTCAGTTCACCCAAAATATTACAGGAATAAAAAAGGGTCATGACTGACTAAGATAAGTGATTCCATAATTGTGGTGAAATAAGAATTCTTTTTTTTTATTTTTTCTAGTGATATTCAACGATATGTGTGTTCAGCATTTGGATTTTCAGCTTTCTATCTGAGAGAAATTCTCTTTCACAGTATCACTAAAGGACAGTTGCATCATTTATGTAAGATTATCAGATCTTCACTTCTTTGTCGCAGTCAGTTTATTATTTTCCATTTACATCCCCTGTTTTTAAGGTTAAGCAATTATTAATGTTGCTTTTAAAAGTAAAAAAAAAGAAAATACAGAAATGGCTAAATGTAACGATTGAAAATGAAAATCTGACTGAATCTTGACTTTCCTACTTCTCACCAGTTATGACGACGGGACGTAAGATAAATATGGAGAGCCTTATCCTGGGCTAGGATTGATTTCTGTAGTTTGAGGCTATTCCACAAAAGAAAACCTGTATCACAAGATGAAAGAGAACTCAGAAAATTGGTAATAATTATACTGCACAAATAGCCTTCATATTTAAATGGTCAGCACGTATTTAACACCTCAGTAGTTCCAGTTCAAAGCTGTGCTGTGGTCTCTTAAACCTGCCCCCTGGATAACATTACTGGCAAACAGCTGGTTATAAACATTATTTTTCCTTTTTAATGTTTTTGTGGTTGTCAAGGGGTCTGGAGTTTGAGTGAATTATTACATCAGTAGATGTCATAAGGATCAGCAATGTGATAGGCAATGAGGAAGATTATTGCACTCCACTGGTATTCCCCAGGTGGCCCTGATTTTTGATAGCTTTGAAGAAGCTGAAAGTCAGTGTAAGCCTTCCAGTGGGTACAGGACTTTCCAGCCAAGGCAATGTGACATTAAACTGTGTAATAATTGAAAGTGCTGTTCAACAGAGACAGGAAACACTATACCTAACTTCAAGCAGTCACTGGACTTTAATGAGATTCTGCTTGTGATTAACTGCATGATATCAATCTCATAAAAATATATTTTTTGAAAATGTATTAACTGCATACTACTATTATTACTAAATATTTCATGGCAATTATTGCAGAGAAGACGCATGCTATTATAAAATTCATGCCCAAAACATATGAAGTACAAAATTAATAAAAAAATTGACCTAAATGTTAATTAATCTTCAAATATTACTGTTCAGTTACAGAGATTTAACTACAATTGTATTTGATCAAAGGAAAGTTGTAATTTGTGTACTGATATTCTTACCTTTTTCTAAACACACCCAATGAATACAGCATACTGAACTTTTAAAGATTTTTTTATCTGATATATTTTTAATGCTTTCTGTTTTCATTATATTTACTTTTTAAATAATTTAAATTTTACTCCTTTTGGGACTATTTAATAAGATTAGGCATGGAATTCAGATATTCAATGCATTTCAACCTAATTGCAAGCCTGTTTTGTCTTGATGATTATAAAAGTAATACGTAGATATATTTATTTTCAGTTGTATCATCATATTAATATATTGTTATTTAGGTCAGTACAATCGAGATTTTCCTAGTACACCTTACAGACATTAGAAGCGTACTAAGCTGAAGGAATCAGTGCAATACTTTCTTCAAGTATTCAACAGTGTTCAACAAGACTGTTGCTCATGAGACCAAATATTAGCATATTACTTATTGAAACCTTTCTATATCCTGTCATAAGTTGCAGATTTTTTTTTATTATATTATTTGCAGTCATGTTCTTCCATTCTTTTTCTTTGAATTGTTCATTGTGTTACCAGTATAAGCAGAGCTGACTTATGTTCTCTAGCTCCATTGTAAAATAAACAGACCTCTTCCATTTGATTAAATTATTGTTCCTTGACGGTTCAACGGTATTTACATTAATACTAAGAATGTATGTCTAAACCATTACAATCAGGATATAACACTCCAAAGGCATGCAAAAAAGATTTGAACACCAAAGTATATGAACAGCAGAAATGGACTACCAGCAAATAAAAATATTTATTCTTGAGTGTGAGTTTAAGCACTGTTATCCTACACATTCAATTGGGCTTCATCAGGAACTAACAATTCACATGTAATATTCTGCACAGAAATGCCTCATCCAAGACTTACTAAAGGGAGGTGCAGAAAGTAGCTAAGTGTTAGTTCAACCTACAGAAAACAAAACGTCTTACCACCTTACAATCTTTTATCATAGCTTCCACCCTTGGTAGGTATAGGTTTAGAACCAGCTCCACTGTTATAAAAAAAATTAAAACAAAACATGGTATTTTCTTACTATATTTTTTTTTATTTGTTGTTATAGAATATGACTTAGATATTTTCTTTTCAGTACTGGCTCAATACTAGTGGAAATATTTAAGATAGATTGTGAATCAGCATACAATGTAAGAATCTACTTACATTTAGCTATTTCTGTATCTAAAATAATATCCCCACATCTCATACTTAAAAAAATCTGCTCTATAACCTTAAATTTGAAACTATGCTGTGCTCCCCTTTCATTCACGTCTCTCTAAAGGATTAGTATATTCAAATTTAGCGTTATATCTGATAAATGCTAACAATTTTTTTTTACATTTTCTTTTAGTTTTACATGTATAAAAACTTTTATTTATTTATTTATTTATTTTTTTATTTTATTACATTTGTTGACTGGGAAAATCCATTGGGCCTAAAAGAGCCCATTTTCAGTGGAGCCCCTGGGAGAAAAGCTCCAACAAGAACATAGATACAGAAAAAAATTAAACATTAATTGATACAGAAGCAGAAACAGTGTTACACATACCCCAGGATTTACTAATCTCCTGTGCAGGACTAATCTAGTCCTGCACGGAAGCGGCAGTTTAAGAGGAGGATGGCAGCATGTCATGCATATTAATGAAGGTGCGTTGCCTGAGCTCCAAATCCTACACGGAGCATGGACGAGTGCAAGAGGTGTGTCTGAGAGCAGAGCCCTCAGAATGAACATGCCTCTGCAAAGTAGAACAGCAGAAACTGTAAATAAATGAGCGAGACCACTCATAGGTGTCTACATATCCCCACCAACAGTCCCCCATGTATACAACAGCAACAGGACATAAAAATAAAAAGAGGAAACCCCTTTATTTATTTTTTTTAAAACCCAGAGTACAGCTAACCATAGGTGCACGGGTGTGCCCATTGTTTAGCTACGGTGAAAGCAGCTGGAAAGGTTGAAGAGGATAACAAAGAATATATATGCAAATGAAGCAGCACAGCAATAGTGTAGTGGTTAGAGCATCTGCCTAACGCACAGGCATTCTTGGTTCGAGTCCCACTGCAGCACATATCATTTTCCATGTGAAATCTGTATATGAACATATTTTTACATCTTTTTGCTGTATAACCTACATAATAACATTTAAATGCGAACTGGAGTACTACATTAAATGCACACGTGAAGTGTCAGTGTCATAATGAATAAGGCACTAGTAAGCAGGTTTAATCACAAATAAGCAGTAGTAAGCATATATAAGCACTAGTAAGCATGTTTAAGTGTGTTTGCGTGGGGGTAAGCATTGCCTACACAGAATAAGCAATGCAGAAGCTAACTGAGTATAAGAAACTGTAACTGGAGTTTAGCAGTGCTTGCCTTCACGCAAACCCGTGCAAACCCGCTTACAAGTGGTTTAAAGTGCCTTAATCACTCTGTATCCAATGGCCCATGTTCTGCCCAGCAACAAAATAAACTGCCTCTGCAAGGCTCAAACTCAGGACCCTGTACACTATAATCACAGTAATTAACCACTAAGCCATCATTACAATAAATAAGAATGAGGTATCAGCAAACTAATCCTTACCACAGGAAAATCAAACCAAACATGTGAACTGAATCTATGTACAGTGAAGTGGTATAACCTGCTACATAACATAAATATGTGAACTGGAGTACTGCAGTAAGCATAGATGTGAGGTGTTATTGTAATAAAGTGTAGAAGTAGTAGAAGTGTAGAATCATGAATACCAGACACATATAGAACCTGTAATGAATAATAAATCGCTGCCAAAAGGCAAATATTGTGTTAATTAACTATTAAGCAATGCTAACCGCAGCACAGCTCAACTTAGTAAGAGTAAGCAATGTGTAGGGGAGCCAATCCAATCTGCCTAGTGGTATACCCCTTTAAGCACTGCCCACCTTAGGTAAGCAGGTGTGCCCATAGCTTAGCCTTTTCAAACACGGCCAATCAGTGCAGGTAATTGGCCGTATTTAAACTACACAGGCGGGAATATGTTGCATAATTGGTTGTAGCTTCCTACTGCAGGCAGAATGGCTGGTGTGGGTGAAGGCACTCATTTCAAAGCGCAGCGCTGGGGCATCCAGGAGTAAATTAATGGTATGGCTCCTGGTAAAACACCATGAGGAGACACTACTGCAGGGCCAGTACCGGGGCTCACAGTATAAAACTGAGGCCTGGGATAGTCTCGCCCGTGACCTCACCAGTGCCTCAGGTATCCCCTGGACTGGTGAGCAGATCAGGCACCACCATGATGACCTGAAGCAGCAGAGGGGGGATGTACTGGAACAGTGGATCCAGGAGTCTCAGCAAATGGCTGATGCCCCAGTACTAAGTACTCATTCTACTAAGTAGTTAAGAATTGCTTAGCTTGTGTATACTATGGATAGGTATGGCTAAATATCACTGTATTTCTCCGACAGCTGCAGATAAGCAGGCTGTGAACCAGCAAGCCCATGATGCTAGGTTGCAAATGCTGCGTCGTGTGGCAGGTTAGTAATTATTCTGCATGTACTGTCATAACAAATAAATATAAGAGACTTAGAAAGTGTTGTACCAGTAGAAATAAATGTGTAATAGTCTGTGAATAAAGGTATAACCCCTGGAGTGCTTCTGTTTACTCTTCTGTCATATGTTGGTGAACTGTTGCATACTATAAATAGTACTGTTGTATTTTAAGCAGTGTCACCCACACTGTGGTATGCAGATAAAATGTGTATGAAGTCCTGCATAACAATGTTAGAAGTGCCAAGATGTCAGTCATATTTTACAAGTGATGGAGACTTAGATAGAAAACAGTAGAAAGGTTTACATCAATTTTCTGATAGCACAGTATACTGTGATGCTAGCTACATTTTTTGTCACACACAGCAGGGGGTTGAATCCTGTGAGTGCTACTAAGTTGTATGCATAATCATACCCCACAACTGTACAGATTTTGTTACAATGTTCAGATAGAAAGCTGTATGCATAATTAGACCCAACAACTATACAGAATTTGCTAGAATGTTCAAATTGAAAGTTATATGCATATTCATACCCCACAACTGTTCCAGTCTGTCCAGCATGTCCAGATAAATGGCCCATATCATCAGCCTGGTACCCAGTCCCCCTGACAAGTCAGTGTGATGATCCAAGAAATGTAGGCAGCTGTTAATGACATATAACTGATAGTCAAACGTGTATATAGTCACAGAATGTATATGAAAACAAACCTGTCATTCTAGCACCTCACCCAAAGTATATGACAGCAATTCTCAACATATGTTGCATTAACACCTGCATCTTGTCACACCTGTATGTAAGACACAGGTTATGTATATAATAATCTATAAACATACCAGTGTACAATATAAGGCCATTGGGTAGTGTAATAATACATGTAAGGGAAAGGTCACTGCAGTGATTAAGAATGTTGTGAAAATTACAAGGATATATTAGTTGTTAATTGAACTCTCTTTCTCACCCCTACCATATGTGCAAAATAACCCAATGATACTCCTCAACTAGTATGTGTGCACTCCAACCTTTTGTTGGGACATATGTCCTAATGGTTAATAAATATTCACATTTGTTTCTATGCATGTGCCATGTTAAAATACACTCATATTGGTGGCTTGTTGCCATCAATGAAACCTGCATGCTCTTGTAATGGCCTCTGTTTTTAAATATATGCATGTGTTCTGCTTGCTCTGCAACTGTGTTAAATCTGGTGTTTTGGGTTAATGGGAATACCTATGCATGCTGTTATAACTAATCCTGAATGCTGTTGACTGTTACTAACCCATATCTGTCATAAACCTGAGAAAACATAGCTCGTATGGGAAGGCTGATCACAGCGGACCCACCTGTCCACCTCAGCTGGCCGTGGCACTGGACACCAGCACATCTGGGGCCCAGCCTGGGACCTCCTCCTCCATGGGCTCTGCACCACCTTTGGGTGGAATTGCTGCAGAGGATGGGGCTTGTCCCCCCCCCTCGGAGCGGGCTTGAAGGCGAACCTGTCACCCATCAACAGGGCCGGGCCCTGGTGCTCAGGGAGTTTGATCTGGAGTATAAAGACTGGCTATGCCAGCTTGAGGACTGAGTGGCGCAATTAGAGTGTGAGCCTGCCCCTCCTACACAGCCCCCAGCATAGCCACCTTTAGGGCCATAAAGGTGCAGTGGTGACTGCCCATGGGTGGGGACCTCAGTCCCACTGTTTCCAGTTGGGGCCTCATGGGCTTGCGACTTCCAAACACACCTTCCCGTCCAAGGTGTTTACCCCCCACATCTGTCATATATCGGCCCTGTATGTGTCTTGTTTGTCTTGTCTGTTAACCTACCCAACCTACCTCCCCAAATATACCTACTACCCCTCCCCAACATCCCACTCTCACCTGAAAAAAAAGGACAATCTGTGCCCACAAAAAAATCTTGCCCCATACATAGCTGTTCATTTTGTACGTGTCCACTGGACACATGTAATCTGGTCTAATTGACATCACAATGAATTATTGTTGTCCTCACCCCTATCCCAGGGGTTCAAGTGTCCAAATCTACCTCCAAATACAGTTTATATGCACAGCTGTTGCTGTAGAAGAAATGGGAAGCTATGGACCTTCCCTACACCCTTCCAGCACATCCCTAGCTATTTTCCTACTGTCTTTCCCTCTTTGTGCCCCTTTTTTCACCACTTTCCTATCGACCCCTTTTTCTATTCTTTTAAAGAAATTAGCACGGGGATAAGCAGGAGTAAGCACTTTTATGCAGCAGTAAGAGGGATAATGCCTGTTTGTGCAGGTGTAAACAATGTCTACACAGATTAAGCAATGTAGACCCTAAATGAGTATAAGAAACTGTAACTGGAGGTTAGCAGTGCTTACCATTGTGCAAACTCACTTACAACTGCTCAAAAGTGCCTTAATCACACTGTATCCAACTGCCCTTGTTCTGCCTAACAACAAAATAAACAGCCACTGCTAGGATCAAGCTCAGGGCCCTGCACAACATAGCCAAAGTGATTTACCACTAAGGCATCTCAGATATACATATCCTTGATGTATTCAGAAACATATCATCCAGCCCAGTCATTCAACAGTACAGAGACTGTATTCCAACATGTAGATGTATGTGTGAGTAAATATATTCCTGTCTAAACAGGTACAACAGGTAGATATAAACATGCAAATACCTACATCTATAGATATATATGTCCACATCTACATGTCTAAATATATACGGCAGGTTATATATATATATGTCAGCAGAAATATATATATATATATATATATATATATATATATATATATATATATATATATGTATATATACACATATATAGGTATATATGGACATACATCTGTAGATAACAATGTGGAAATAAAAACATATATGTCCTCATGTAACGTTAATGGGGTTGAGAGGCCTCACACAATATATGTCTGGTACGAATAGGTATACCCCCGCAGCCAAGCACGTCCCCCCTATAATACAGTACCAAGTGTTGCAGATCCCATAACCAGGACCAGACATGACATGGCCATCCCTAGGATACATATACACAGACACATATATGCAGATACAGGTATATTATATATATATATATATATATATATATATATATATATATATATATATATATATGTGTGTGTGTGTGTGTGTGTGTGTGTGTATATATATATATATATATATATATATACACACATATATATATATATATATATATATATATATATATATAAATATATATAGATATATATATGTAACTACACATACACACACACAGATATGTACAGTAAGATACATATGTAGTAAGTGCACACAATATGGAGCAGCCATTATTCCTACAGTCACCACCTTACCAAATGGAGAATGTATGAGCCACCCATACAAATGACATTCATAGCCTGCAACATATACCCACAGAGATATCAAAGGGTATAACACCACACACGGGTGTGCATAAATGAATGTGAAAGCTTTATTTGTGTACTATGACAGTTGTATATGCCATGTCATATAGCTGTTTAGACACTGACATCCATATGAACAGTGTAATGCAACTGTAAAACAGGTATACTAAGACAGTAGTCTGGAAAGGTTGACATATGTTGCTGACCAGGCCAAGGTCTTCAAGTAGTACAATAGTAATGACAGACTGGGCCACAGCATACCATACAATCAACAGTATGTAATGCAGATGTATAGGTCAGCAGCCTCTATCTACACTCTTTACACAATCCCTAGGGGGTACAGACCCCAGTTGACACAATGGGATGTATCTGTTACATAACAAGGCATACCTGACACCTGACAAACAGAACATTCCATATAGCAGGAGGCAGTAGGCCTACATTTACCCAAGGTGGATTGTATGGTAATGTACATCCAAATGCCTTAAGGCAGCTTACCCCAGATACCCACACATGTTGTAGCAGCCTGGTTAGTGATGGTGCACCCCCCTACACTCACTAATACTGGGCCATATGCCACTGTTACATACAATGGCCTCTGGATTGCATTAGGGCACACATGTATTGTGTAGTTGAAGCCCACACATATATGGCCCCAACCCCCCAGTATGTGTGGGGGACACAACAGCAGTGGAGTGATGACAGGAATGACAGCATGACATACACACAGCCCACTACATAACAACTCCTGACAGCATGTCATATGTGCAAAGCCTGGTATGTAGGTGGAGGACAGAGGCTGGAACACAGGCACATATGTGTAAAACTGTTGTCATACAGTAAGCAAGATATGTATATGTGTATATATCTATATGGATTTATGTATACTTATATATACATATATGTTCACCATATGTCCTGCACATGGAGTGGAGCCCTACCTCAGCACCGATAGTCCCAACCTCTCAGGGCAAGGGGATGTCACATATGTAGTGCAGGTATATTTGTAGACTATTGTACTGTAATAGGGATTGTCTTCACAGAAATGGTGTGTGAGGGAGGCCACATCTGCTAACATGTGTGCCATTGGCTACTTACAGACATCCTAAGGTCATCATAGTACAGTACCACTGCTAGCACAGTAATACCTTTGTGGACTACAGCTGTGGTATGGCCAATATATGTGGACAGTCTGACACACTATGGTCAGTCCAGGGGTATACACAGAACTCCTTCATGCAAGACATGTGGACCAGGCCTGTCAATGTGGATGTTAACAGCCATGTAGATGGGAATAACACGTACATACTGGTATACATTTGCCCCCATAGGTTATGCATTCATACACCCCTGTCTGTCCTGACACATAATAACCACTGGTACAGAGGTGCCATGGCCACATACTATCCACTAGTAATAATAAATGGCTCTGCCCATGTATAAACCCAGACTAGCCTGCTCATCTGTCTCCTATCTCTCTTTTCCTCTCCCCTTCTCTACCCAACTACCTCAATAATAATTGGCTGTACCCCTGTAGAAACCCAGACTAGCCTGCTAATCTATCTCCTATCTCACCTTCCCTCTCCCCTTCTCTACCTAACTCCCCAACAGCTTGTTTTCCTAAATTCCACGACTATACATTAAGACATGGAACTTACCCAGTGAACAGCACTCATTCATCTTAACTTTCTCTCCTCTGTTCTTAGGTATTTTTCTCTCACCACTCCTTCTTAAAACAACTTTTAAAGCTGTTAGAAAACTATGTACTCCTCTACTCATCCTATTCTATCTTTGATATCTGTCCTATCTTTACTTCACAGCTATCTCTCTTCATCCTTTCCTTTATATTTCGCCACCTTCATAATATTCTACTTTACACAAAAAAAAAAAAAAAAAAAAAAAATTTTGACTATTTTGTTTTTTTATAATTGCTACTCATGCTTATTGTTTCTTTGTTTATCATAACCTTATACAGCCTGTTATTATGAACTATGTATGTTCTATGTATTATAATGTGGAGCTTTTCTCCCCGGGCCTCTACTGAAAATAGACATATATCCAGTTAGACTAGCTCGGTCAACAAATGTAAAATAAAAATGAATAAAATAAAATACATCTGAACAGCATCCCACTGCTTTGTCTGACATACATGACTGTTATGGTAGCCTGGCAGCAGTACATCTGGCAAGTATCTGAACATGACATCTCACTGGATAAGTACAGTAAGCTGCTAGGCATGTAACAAAGCACAGTGCAGGCTACAGGCAGACTGACTCAACACTGGGCTACATCTCCTATGTGGGAATACATGTGTACCTGAATAGATAGTAGGCTCTACAGGCATGTCACATCACAGAGTAACCAGACACCTGTGTGAAAGTGCATAACCATAACCAATGTGAACACAGCCACAGCCACATATGGTAAGCTATTGTACTATTACAGTATATGGACTATCTGATGTACGCCATCCTCATATGAGCCACTCACACAACAACCCTACATATACTGGGCTGCTACACAGTGTGGTCCGATTGCTGTCTGTGGTTTGGGACATGTGTGTGTTCGCCCCTACAATCATGTAAGCTGATAGGGTGACAGAGTGAAGCAGCATGTAACATCAACTAGAACAGGACCAAGAACAATGACATTTACCACAGTCTCTACAGAGGCCAAGGTACATATGCACTATACACACACTGTCAGCAATTACCAGACTTACACATACCTCAGTACTGTACACACAACCACAGAATGCCCAAGCTATGTCCTCAAATATAACCCCTACTATACATAACATGTGTAGCAGTCTGATATCTCACTGGCTTGTTATCAGATATGCTGCCAATGATTATGATGTATACAACATAGGCACCCCCCTACTGCATGACATATGTACAAAGGTTGACAGAGTAGTGGCTGGAGGCACAAACACAGGGCCAATATTGACATGTCACTGTGATAACCTCATACATTTCTTGTCGTAACAGGGTTTGATGCAACATATTTCCTATGAGGGTTATGACGTCAGTAACTCTCCCGGCTGTCACCATCTACTGACTGCAATCCTCACACTACCTTCTGCAGTTGAGAGATATGTGCTCTGTGGGTAACACAAGGAACACAAGGCACCACACACTGCCCAGTCTGCAGATGACCCTACAGATGGGGATTCCTCATAAACAGCACTGATATGACAAGTATTAAAACATGTAGGACAGCGATATCCACACACACCCTGTTAAACCAATATTACCCCAACTGAAGTATAGCAGCACTTACAGTCTGTAGTCAAGACAGGCACATCCCCCTCCTGTGTCTTAGCCTGTTTTCACAGTGTATGTTGTCAGAGGTAAGTCCCCAATCCATCTGTGATGCTGTATGCCAAACAACAGATCTAGTTCCTGCTCACAGTGAATGAAAAGGCCCAACACCAACATGATGTTCCTAGATATTGGAGTGTGTTTCCATGTAATTGGCTATGGGAATGTTACCACAGCTGTTCCACATGCAATCAGCTAGAGGAGGGCTGTAATCCGTGCAGAGGCCATATACATGCATATGCCTAAATCGACACATATATGTGTTTACACCTATATGTCTACAAATACACAGCATGTTACATATGTGTATACAGATATATATATATATGTAGGTATATGTGGACATAGTGTTATATATATATATATATATATATATATATATATATATATATATATATATATGGCTATATATCTGTAGATAGCAATGGCAGTTTAACAAATGCACCTATGTCCACATGCACCATTAATGGGGTTGAGAGACTCCACACTCTATATGTCTTGTACGAATAGGCATCCCCCCCCACCGCCAAACATGTGCGCCATGCAATACACTACCAAGTACAGTCTGCCTACCATAGGACATGTAATATGTGGAAGCCATCAACATCCTCAGGATACAGATACACAGACACAGATATGCAGATACAGATACACACACACACACACACACACACACACACACATATATATATATATATATATATATATATATATATATATATATATATATATACATATACATACATTTGACTACACATACACATGTAGATACATATGTAGAAGGTGCACACAATATGGAACAGCCACTATGCCTACAGTTAACACCTGAACAACTGGACACTGTATGGGCCACCCATACAAAGTCAATCATTGCCTGCAACATATACCCATAGAAAGGTCATAGGAAGACACCACACACAGGTTTGCAGAAATGGGAATCCTTTAATTGCGTACTATAACAGTTCTATATGCCATGTCATATAGCTGTTCAGATACTGACAACGATATAAACAGAGTACTGCAATTGTGAAACAGTTACACTAATACAGTAGTCTGGAAAGGTTCACAACTGTTGCTGTCCAGGCCAAGCTTTTCAAATTGTACAATAGTGAAGACAGATTGGGCCATAGGATACCAAACAATCAACAGTATATACTGCAGGCGTGTAGTTCAGCAGCCTCTATCTACACTCTGTACAAACTCAGTAGGAGGTAAAGACGTTTTGTGATCAAATGGGTTGTAACTGGTACATAAGGCATAACTGACACTATCACGAGCGCACAGACACACAGAACAGTCTGTATGGCAGGAGGCAGTAGACTTGCAGTACCCCAAGTCATGTAAGTAATGTCACTATAGGTGAAGTATACGGTACTGTACATCCAGACACCTTGTGGCAGCTCATCACTGATACCCCCACATTTTGAAACAGCCTAGATCATTTATGGTGCTCCCCACCTACACTCAATAATACAGGTCCATATACCACTTTTACATACACAGGCCTCTGGAGTGCTTACGGGCACACGTGTATTGTTTAGGTGACACCCACACATATATGGCCTCAGCCCTACTGTATGTGTGGGGGATACAACAGCAGTGGACTAATGGCAGCAATGGCAGTGTGATATACTCACAGCCCACTACAGGACAATCCCCAACAGCTTGACATATGTGCAAAGCTTAGTATGTAGATGGAGGACAGTGGCTGGAACACAGGCACATATGTAGAACACTGTTGCCATACACTAAGCAAGGTGCTGGTATTACAGGATAGTCTGCAACATACCCTTAGTCAGGGAATTGAGGTTAGACACAGAAATGGATGTAGCCATGTACTGATAGCACACAGCACACACACTGCCAGTGTAATATCTGACACATGACCTGTGTGGTGGGCGGACAACACATGATAGGCATACCTCTGTCCAGCAAGAGGATAGGCCCACAGTAGTGAGCTATGCAGACAGATTGCATTCCAAGGTACACTAGTATGTACACACACACACACACACACACACACACACACACACACACACACACACACACACACACACACACACACACACACACACACCCTGTAACACCAGTACTATGCAAAGAATAACACAACTCTACTCACAGTCTGTCTGTAGTCCCTGATCCTCCTACAGATATGTGGCCACTCTGAGTGTGCAGGTTCTCTTGTAAGAGGTATCGCTACCTGCTGTCTGTAACACTGATGCCCACACACAGGAAGGATGTGCATCACATAGGAAATGTAAAGGGACCAAACCCACATGCTGTAGGGATTTATAGTGGGTGGTTGCCATGACAGTGGCAATTGGAAATAGTACACATGTGTAATTATATATATATGGCTATCTGGATAAGTATATGTACATATATTTCCACCATATGTCCTGGACTTGGAGTGTAGCCCTACCCCAGCCCCTATAGTCCCAAAGTCATAGTGCAAGGGGATGTCAGGTATGTATAGCAGGTATATTACTTGCCTATTACTACTGTCATTGGGATTGTCTTCACAGACATGGTTTGTGTGGAAGGTGACATCTGCTTATAACGTGTGCCATTGCCATTGGCTACAGACAGACATCTTAAGGAAATCATTGTAAAGTACCACCGCTAGCATGTAATGCCCCTGTGGAGTGCAGTAGAGATATTGTCCAATATATGTGGAACTTCGGACACATCCTGTACAGTCCAGAGGTTTACACATAATCCCTTAGTGCACAGCATGTGTACCAGGCCTGACAATATGGATGTAGACAGCCATGTAGATGGGTATAACACATAACGACTGGTATACATTTGCCATCACAGGTTTTGGGTTCACACACTCCTGTCTGGCCTGACACATAATGGCTGCTGGTACAGGGGTGACATGGACACATACTACCCACTAGATATTGACATACATCTGTACAGTATCCCACTGCTCTGTCTGACATACATGACTTTTAAGGGAGGCCCGGCAGCAGTACATCTGGCAAGTATCTGCACATGACATCTCACTGGGTAAGTACACCAGGCTGCTAGGCATGTCACAATGTACTGTGCAGGTTACAGGCAGACTGGCTCAACACTGGCCGACATTTCATATGGGGGAATGCACATGTACCTGCATATATAGCAGGCTCAACAGCCATGTCACAGCACAGGATAAGATACACCTGTGTGAAAGTGCATAACTACAACCGATGTGAACACAGCCAAATATGGTAAGCTAGCATATTATTACAGTATATGGACTATCTGTTCTACACCATCCTCATATGTGCCACTCACAGAATGACCCTACATATACTGGGCTGCTACACAGTTTGGTCTGATAGCTGTCTGTGATATGGGACATGTGTGTGTATGGCCCTACAAACATGCACAGCAAAATGGTACCATACAGTGGGGCAGCATGTAACATAAGATAGAAGGGGAGCTAGAACAATGACATCTACCACAGTCTGTACACAGGCTAATGTACATATTAACAGTACACACACTGCCGAAATTCACCATCACTACACAGACCTCAGTACTGTACAAACATCCACAGAATGTCCAGGTTATGTCATGATATATAACCCCTACTGTACATGACGTGTAGCAATCTGATATATCACTGGCTTGTTATCAGATATGATGACACTATTTATGGTGTACAGCACATATGCACCACTTCATGCATGACATATGTACAAAGGTTGACAGAGGTGTGGCTGACAGCACATACACAGGGCCAGTGTAGACATGTTGCTGTGATAACCTCATACATTTACCATTGTAACGGGGTTTGTTGTAACATATGTCTTATGAGGGATATGAAGTCAGTAACTGTCACGGCCTTCACCATCTACAGACTGCAATCCTCACAATACCTTCGGCATTCCACAGATAGATGCACCATGACTAACACATGAAACCAAAGGCACAACACTGCCCAGTCTGTAGATGACCCTGCAGATGGGGATTCCTCATACACATGGAACTCACATGGCAGGTATTGCAACATATACGACAGGCATATCCAGACAAACACTGTTAAACCAACATTACCCCAAATGCAGTATAGCAGCACTTACAGTCTGTAGTCAGGTCAGGCACATCCCCCCCCTGTTCGTTGCCCTCTTTCTACAGTGTATGTTGTTAGAGGTAAATCCCCAATCCATCTGAGATGCTGTTTGCCAAACAGCAGATCTTGTTCCTGCTCACAGTGACTGAAAAGGGCCAACACCACCATGATTTTCCTAAGATATTGGAGTGTGTTTCCATGCATTTGGCTATGGGAATGTTACCACAGCTGTTCCGCATTCAATCAGCTAGGGGAAGGCTGCAATTCGTGCAGAGGCCATCAGCTGATCATGAGCATCACTTAAATTACACATGCTGCTGCCTAAGCAAAGCAGGTGTGGGCCTCCACATCCACCAGAGAGGGGGTGGGGGAGTAGACAGAGGAAAATGCATGTCAGGGAAGGGTGGGAGAGTAAAACGGAAGCATGTTTGTGTCACACACCTACCAGCACAGGGTATCAAACCCTGAGAACTATATAGTGCTATTACAGTTCGATGCAGTTGTTGGATGCGCCACATAGGTTACCTGCTGTGGAGCACTCAGAGAACATATATGTGATGGTGAGTGACACCTGCAACAGGGATAGGGTAGATATATGGTAGGTGATATAAACATGCCTGTCTGCACGAACAGGTGCCAGCGTCAACACAGACGCACTGACACAGGGACGCACACACACACATTGACACACTTGGCAGGACCAGGAGTGCAACTCGTCACTAGTGGGATTGCCACAACACATCAATGTGCAGGTATCACGTGCACCACATGGGTCATACGGAGGTCGTATGGGCAAAGAGTATGAGGAGGTGTCAGACATCAGACAACATGCTTCAGTATGCCCTGGGGGTTATAGTGAGTGTGGATGTGAAAATATGCACCATACAACACACACATGAACACACAGGGTGCCAGTTATGACATGCATGGATGCATGTCTGCATGGGTGTGTGGTGATCAACTGTGCCAGCAGGCAGTACGAGGGTAGGCAATGGGTATACCTTCGCATCAGGCCACATGACAATGGTCTGCATTGTGGCTCAGGCCTGTAGTTTCTGCATTTGCCCACACAGGTGGGTATTGCATCCCTCATCCAGTCACCTGGGTGACTATTGTGTGTGGCCAATGGTGTGCATCACTTGCCATGTATGTGTTCCTTAGTCCATGACATGGATGGTGTCTGGGATGTGCACACCTCCCACATGCATGTACAGTGACATGTGCTACTGTACCAGGAGTGTCTTGCCCATGTTGTGAACAAAGATTATCATCAGATGTGCCAGTCTTGCCCACCTGTGGCAGGAACTGGTAATGGGCAGCAGGTTTACCCTGCACCTACATTGATAGCATGCTAACAGCATTCCCTGATGTCAGTGTCATCTGTCTATACAGGGCATGTTGTCAGGCATGGTAAGTCCATTGTGAGTCACATCTGAAGGCACCATAGATGGTGCAGGTGTCCATTGGGGAACATGGTGGAGGAGCACTGCCTGCATGTATGTGCATATTGGACAGATGGGCAGGGTGACATACCCTCCATAGCCCACTGCTATCACTGCATAGTTACTATCAGTGGCCAATATGCAGTGTACTACCCACATATTGGCTGTTGCCTAGGCATGTGTGTGCATATGACACATGGGTTGAGTGTGTGCTCTGGGTAATAGTGGGGTTGCTAATTGTGATTGGCTGGCCTTGATGTCACATGTATGGGTATGGATTTGCACCTCAGCCTCTCAGCTAATTTACATCTGTTATCCTTGTATGGTTGACATTGTGATATAGAGTAGGGCCACCATAAAACAAATAAGCAAAACCCCTGCTACATTGTCCACAGGTGTCACACACTCACCTCTACACAGTATATGAGTTACAAACACACACACCTGTCATGTCTGGGAGTTGAACCCCTACCTAACTAGTTTATTACACTACATCACTACGCGCCATGGGCATTACTGAAGTACTTCTGCCCCAAAGGTGTATTTCACAATGAATGACATCAGCAGGATTACCAAAGAAGGACGTTTCAACTGTACTGCAAGTGACTAGCCTAAAATGCATTGCTCCATACATAGACAGTGAGACACACACAACGCATCCTCAACTGACATGTGTGGGTATAGAACCCCTGACCAAGGTCTATATCACACTACAGCATGGAGCTGTTATAGGACGCACCACAGGGATTACTTGAGAAACCCTTCCCCAAAGGTTTATTTCACAATGAATGACATCAGCTGGATTACCAAAGAAGGGCATTTCAACTGTACTGCAAGTGACTAGCCTAAAATGCATTGCCCCTACACAGACAGTGAGACACACACAAAGCATCCACAACTGACATGTGTGGTATTGAACCCCTAACCAAGGCCTATATCACACTTCAGCATATAGCAGTTATAGGTCGCACAACAGGGATTACTACAGAGCTTGTTCCACAATGTTGTATTTCACAATGAATGACATCAGCAGGATTGCCAAAGTAGGGCAGTTGAAATGTACTGTGAGTGAGTAGGCTATAATGCATTGCTCCATACACAGACATTGGAACATGCACAAAACATCCAGAGCTGCCATGGGTGGAGATGGAACCCTACCACCGTTCTAACTCACACTACAGCAGTGCACAACTACAGGACACGCTACAGAGATTACTGAGCTAAAACTTTCCCAGGGGTGTATTTCTAGGTGGGTGACATCAGCAACCTTGCCAAAGTTGAGTATGTGAATTCTAAGGAGTGCGAGTACCCTAAAAAGCATTGTTCTCTACTCAAGTTAAGACAGACAGACACACAGATTCATAAACACAGTTGACAAGTCCGAGGTTGAAACATCTACCTAACTACATTATCACAGTACAGCAGTGCGCAGTTACAGGACACGCTACAGAGATTACTGGGCTACACTCTTCCCAGAGGTGTATGTCTAGGTGGTTGACATCAGCAGCCTTGCCAAAGTTGAGTATATGAATTGTACGGAGGGTGAGTAGCCTAAAAAGCATTGCTCTCTACTTAGTCAGACACACACATTCATAGTTGTCAAGTCTGGGGTTAGAACACCTAACTAACTACTTTATCACATCAGTACGCAGTTACAGTACATGCTACACAGATTACTTGTCTATGACTTTCCCAGAGATGTATTTCTAGGTGAGTGACATCAGCAGCCTTGCCAAAGTTGAGTATATGAATTGTACAGAGTGTGAGTAGCCTAAAAAGGCATTTCTCTCTACACAGTCAGAGACAAACAGACACACCCACAAACACACACTCGCCTAGTCTGGGCTTAGAACTACTACCTAACTAGTTTATTACTACAGAAGTGCGCAGTTATAAGACGTGCCATGGAGATTACTGAGCTACAACTCTCCCAAAGGTGTATTTCACATTGGATGACCTCAGCAGCCTTGTCATAATACTGCTATGGAGAGGGTGGTGTGTGTATGGGCCATAACCCATTCATTAAGAGGTTGACATGCCACATGCGGGCACACACTG
This sequence comes from Protopterus annectens, assembly GCF_019279795.1. NCBI lineage: Eukaryota > Metazoa > Chordata > Ceratodontiformes > Protopteridae > Protopterus > Protopterus annectens. Next base: position 661,744,453 of record NC_056744.1, read on the forward strand.
GGTCATATGTCACAGGTATCTGTATACAGCTACTAGATGACTACTTCCTTGTACAGTCATGTTGCACAGCTGGCGCATGCACCACATAGTCTATGTTGACAGATACTGGTGACTAGTATCTGCAGTGAGCGACATCTGCACCTCATGTGTTTGGGGCCCTTTAGCTGTGTGCTGGGTGGGACAGGCCCAGAGGGCTCCTTGTCACGGTCAGCCTCTTCCACACATTTATGACTGTCTATCTTTGGCTTATTATAGTGTGTTGTCCTTACATATGTGTCTGTATTCCTATCCACTGTGTGTGAAAGGCAGGAGTGGTGCATACTGACTTGAGTCTGCACTAAGAACTGCGACTGCCAGATATGTCTGGTCCACTGGTGTTTGCAGACATAGCCTTCATGTGTATACATGTGTGAGCATGCCCAGTATGACCTTTCAGTATGTTGTTGACTGATATTGCCTTCATTCCTCTACGTGTGTGAGCGTGCTCAGTATGGCCATCTGTATTGCATGTGTGGGTCAAGTCCAGGTAGTTTGTACTGCGGTGGTGACCTTTGTGTTGTACACTGACAGGTAGCATGCTGTGTCTGCAGGGTATCCATTGGTCATTTGGCATTGACTGTTGCTACATTTCTGCATAGCAGAGGGGGGCACTTGACTGTTTCTACATTTCTACACAGGAGTGGGGGGGACACCTGACTGTTACTATAAGTGTACATAGGATGGTGGGGCACACCTGACACTTGTACACATTTGCTAAGACTGTACTGGTATGTCAGGTACTCCATTTCAGATTGTAGTCTTACCTATCATGCTGGCTAGAGGCATACCAGTGTACTACAGATCTTAGCTTTAATTACCTACATACTAGTTTCTGACTTCCTAGCCTTCACAACTTACATCCAACTGCCTGGCCTGCTGTAGTCTGTCTGTGTAGGCCTGGGGGAGGGGTTACCCATAGGGCTCATTCAGAGGCCATAGTACAGCATTTGTTTGTGTTTGTCTACAACTGTCCTGCTGGCTAAGACTGTTGTTGGGTATGTGAACCTTCCTGACTGGCATGTGTGGGTCTTATGGACACACATGTCGCTCAGCCCATTTCCTGCAGTGGGTTTTGTCACCCTGTGTAGCACTGGCTGCTATGGTGCCACTATGGGTGTCTACTGTCTGCTGCCATAACATTCAGCCACCCAATTCCCTTGCATGCTCACATCCATACCATAGCTACAGGTAACAACACATTCTACTCCATTTGGCAATTGGTAGGTTGATTGACCTACCTTGAGGGTGTGCCAAACTTGAGGATGGTGCTGGAGGGCTGCCTATGTTTGATGCACATAGTACGCTCCCTATACATGGGTGAGCACAGGTAGTGTCATGTTTGGCATCCCTTTTACTGTCTGTGCAAGTCAGAGAGAGGTGTCATTCCCTGGGTCCCTACTGTGTCAGTGCATATGCTATGCATTGCCTCTTTGCCAAGGCCAGGGCATACTGGGCACACCTCCTTCTGCCTACTGGGGCAGGCTCAGGTTGTTCCTCCTCCGAGTCACTCTGTGCCTGTACAGACCCCTGACATTGGTGGGGGTTGTGTGGCCCTGCCACATGCTGTTCCTGCTGCAGCAGTCTCTGCAGGATCATATTGTGTAGCATAGCACATACCATAACAATTTGGGTACACGTAGCTGGTGAATACTGATGTGTCCAGACACCAGAACCATGACCTGAGCATCCCAAACACATGCTCTATTATATGTCTGGCCTGTGCGTGTGCCTCATTATGGCATTGCTGTTCAGGTATGTGTGCATTTCTGATGGGTGTTATTAGCCATGGCTCCAGTGGGTACCCAGCATCCCTCACTAGGTGACCGTAGGCGATGTCCACATTGGCAAATCTATGGTACAGCTGCATCAGATGCCATATGTGTGAATCGTCATAGCTTCCAGGACAGCCAGCACGCACATTCATTATAATGCCCTGAGCATCACATACGACCTGGCAGTTGATGGAGGGGATATCCCTGCGGTTGATGTAGGCCCTACCCTGCTTACCGGGTGGTGCTATGATGCATATGTCCATGCAGTCTATAGCACCCACTACCCCAGAGTATTCTGCTATTTGGTGGATGAGATGCATATTGCTGGTCAACACCTCACGTGTGTTGAGAAAATATACGTGCTCACTGGCATGTGCTGACATGGCATCCAGGAACTGGTGGAATACTCTAGATGCTGATGCCTGTGAGGTCCCCATGATATCCCTACTTGTGCTTTGGGAGGTACCTGTGGCTAGTATACCTAGGCCTACACATACCTTGGTATCCACTGGGATGGATTCCCCTCCAGTTTGGTGTGTCAGGTGTGGCTGACACAGCTCAACAATTTTCTGTAGGAGGTCTCTGTCCACCCTAAAGCGCTCCACTGTCTCCAGCTCATGTTGCCCCTTGTAGGTTACCCTGGGTCTGTACACTCTTCTCCGTCTCCTCACTGTGGGTTGTTTGGCAGTATTCACATCCTCATCACCCTCAGCTTCTTGCACATGCTGTTCTATGTTGCCTGCTGCAGCCCTTCTCATTTTGTAGGTTTGTTTGTTAAAATTTCCCCGCTTGTATACACTGGTGGTGTAGAGTGTGGGAAAAACCAGAGGGGAAGGTGTCTACTTAGTTTATAGTAGTGTTCTGGGCTGGGCTGGTCTGCTGTTTGTGTAATTGGCTGATTCTGATACATTTCTCCTGCCAGCTAAGTTAGTTCTCCTTGATTACCTTTCTACTGCTAATTTCCCTTCCCATTGCCTCCCTTTTTAAGCCCGTGTACGCACTGCACAAATGGAGTGCTCAAATGTGCACAAAGCTGCTATTTCCTAGTTTAACTTTCTTTTTCTTCCTGTAACACCCAGTGCATGAAGCGCACACCCGCTTACACTTTGTAAAGAGTGCTAGGCAGGTTTAGACACACCCCTAGCTTAGCTGTGCTAAGCTAGGAGCAATCCCGAGCCACAGGGCTCCAATCCACTTACAGTATGCCTGACCCACCCATGATGTCACCTATATCCTAGTCTTGCACCCAGCTATTTATACTCTTACACTCTTGGGACCTGCCTCACACCCTGGGGAAATCTGGGATTCACTATCCTTCCCCTCATTTACATAGGATTGCCTGCTAATGCATAGTTACATGTCCCACACTAAGCCACCCCTTTAGCAACCATTACTTACTGGCCAGTTTGTCTTATGCCTGCCATTGACTTGCATGGCAGAATACTGCTTTTAGTTAGAATACTTATTTTAGGTTTATTTTATTATTTTCCCCCGATCCTGTTTGAGCACCGCTGCCCTATGTTTAAACAGCCAAGATTGGCGAAAAAAAAAAAAAATAAAAGTTGTTTTTTTTTATTTTTTAAACAGTTTGCAATTCCAATGGCCTTCTACTTGGCCACTGGCATGCTTCCTCAAAAATATGCAGCCTTTATTTGGAGCTGTCATAGCTCTGTTTTGTAGTTTGCAGAAATGTACTCGGTTACTATGAGTACATTTCTGCAGACTGCACTCATCCTGCACTGACAGCTGCTGGCTTCCTAGATCGCAAATTACCTTCATTTGCATGGTTTTCACCTGCAAATGAGGGTAATTTGCATACAGGAGCTCGGTCCATGCAGGATTAGTCTAAGAGCTCACATGCATGTCCCGGGAGCTCATTCCTGGATCACATGTTGGCCATATTGCCGAAAATAGCTCTTAGACTAATCCTGCATGCTCTACAGGACTTCGTAAATCTGGGGGATAGTGATTACATTAATATATACAGAATATATACATAAAAGCAGGAATTTAGTTGGTTTGATTACAGTAATGTATACAGAATATATACATAAAAGCAGGAATTTAGTTGGTTGCCAGATGAATTCAATCAGAGAGGTATAAACAAAGATATATTAATGAGCATTATTGTACCAATGTCAACAAGTGATGAAAACATAATAAATATGGAGAAAGTATCATCAGTCACTAGTAGCAAAAAGCATAGGAGGTTAGTTATCATATAAGGAGAAGGAAGAGGTTAGGTTGTAGAGCAGGTACATAGCCAGGAAGAGAGATGATTTTTCAATATTTGCTTGAAGGTGTTGGCGCTGCCTGTGTTTCTTATAGAAGATGGAAGTGAGTTCTACAGTTTGGCGATGGTGAAGGAGAAGAGTAGTTGACCAGCAGGTAAAGTGGGCTTTTCTACTTTTAGAAGTAGATGATTTTCAGATCTTAGTTGCCTGCTGGGTTGGTATTTGGCAAGCGAAGTTGAGATAGCAGGACAATCTGTGGATCTGTAGATTATTTTGTGCACTGTAGTTAGTTGAGTGAATGAGGGCAGCTGTGGTGGTGCAGTGGTTAGCATTACCACCTCACAGTAAGAGGTTTGCTGGTTTGATCCTTCGCTGGGGTGCCCACTGTGTGGAGTCTGCATGTCCTCCCTGTGGTCGTGTGGGTTTCCTCCAGGTGCTCCAGCTTCCTCCCAAAGACATGTTGTAGGTGGATTAGACAATCCAAATTGGCTCTAGGCATGAGTGCATGCATGTGTGTGTCTTCTGTGGAAGGTTGGGCATCAGGCTGGCAACTTGACACCATAAAAATCCACTGTCAATCATGAGCAGACAGGTGATGTGCTGTGGTGACCCCTACCCAGGAAAAGTAAGAAGAAGAAAGTTTGTCGGGTGAATGAGAGATGGTGGGGAAGTTCCAGCCAGCCTAATTGTTTCAGTGAGTTACAGTGGTGGGATGAGAATTTGGTTTTGGTGGCAAATTTGGCTATTCTGCTGTAACACATATCAAGTTTGGATTTTGGAGCATTTTGGATATTAGTGAGGATAGGGGCACCATAAATGAGAGAGGATAATAAAAAAGTAGTTGCAAAGGTTTGTCTAATGGAGAGGCTAAGAAAGTGTTGGTGCCTGTAGAGCATACTGAGCTTTTAGTGTGTTTTTTGATGTTATTGTTTACGTGTAGGTCAAAGTTAAGGTTTTCATCTATAATAATGCCTAGTAATTTAGTGTGTTGGACAACTTCTATAGTGGTAATGTCTTGGGCTTTTATAGTGAAGAGTTTTTTTTTCTTAGGGGTAAAAATTACTAGTTTAATTTTTTTTTTTTAATTTAGGGCAAGATGATTGTTAAGCATCCAAGATTCAGTAGAGGTGAGGGCATTCTGGGTGCTTTTCTGGAGTTCAAAGCTGGAATTTGTAATGCATATTTTTGTAGAGTCATCAGCATACTGGATTACTGAGCATTGTGGGAGAGTGGAGTGAAAGTTGTTAATAAAGATGCTAAATAAGAGAGGACCAAATATGGAGCCTTGAGGTACCCTAGTGAAAGTACTGAGGAAGGGAGAATAAGATTTTACCATTTGGTAGATTGCAACCTATAGGAGAGACAGGTATTGAACCATTGTACGGTAGGTAGAGAAATGTGGAGGGTGGATAGCTTGGAGAGGAGAGTGGTGTGTGAAATGGTATTGAAAGCTTTGGAGAGATCTAGAAAAAGAGAAGGGATTATTTTATCAGAATCCTCTTCCAGGATAACTGTATCAAGGAAGGAGAGGAAGACAGTACTGGTGCTGTGTCCTGGTCTGAAACCATGCTTAGTGGGTGATAAAATTTGGTTTTCAAGCAGGTGGTTGAGGAGTTGGGCATGGATGCATTTTTCCAGTATTTTAGAGAGGAGGTGAGAGAATTGCTATAGGTCGAAAGTTGGTAGTGTCTGTGTTGGTGCCGCCTTTGTGTAAGAGGAGAATGAATGCTTTTTTTCAGCTGTCAGGGACAAGGGATTCTTTAACTGATCTGCTAATGAGTGTGCTGATGGGATAAACTGTAGAGTTTGCAGTTAGCTACTGGAAGTGTGGGGGAATATTGTTAGGGACCAGAGTACAGGGTTTTAGCTTAAGTAAAAGTTTTTTTATTATGGTGGTGGGTATGGGGGAGAATCTTAGGTTGGAGTCGAGGGTAGCATTGTTTTTTGGGATGATTTGGTCATCAGTTGTCTTGGTAGTGATGGTGTTAACTGTAGGAAAGTCGGTGGTTAGGTTAGCTATGGTATCACTGAAGTAGGAATTGAAGAGGGTGGCAAGTTTGGTAGGGATATTATGTGGGTCAGGGAATGGATTGCTTTGAGAGCCTGGGTGTAATAATTGATTCATGGAAGACCAGAATTTTTTTTGGAATAATTTTTATGTTGGCTTTGCAGGTGGAGGTAGTGGGCTTTTTTATCACTGGTTCTTAGTTGTTTTGCTTGGTTATGGAGTTGCTTGTATTGTAGTAGAGTTGAGGGGTCTTTGTTTTTCTACCATGATTCCCAGATTATATCCCTTGTGGACATGACTTCTTTGGCGAAATGTAAGAGCCAGCTTACATGGTTATGTTTATTCAGTTTTGCTGGGTGGGTGCTTGCCTATTTAGGATTTCTAGGAATGTTGATTTAAAGAATTCAACAGCCTCATTAAGTGGTAGGGATTTGAGGGGTTCCCAATTTACTTTAACTAAAGTTTCATTAAATATGGATGGTTGGAACTTAGTCAAATTTCTGGTTGAATTGTATTGGTGTTGGCCTGGGGTTGGGGTACTTTTACATAGGATATATACTGGGTGGTGGTCGCTAATGGTATTAGGGTGTTTATATCATGCTATCGAAAGATGAAAATATTGAACGCTATTACACTGAACCTAAAATATCTAAACCACAAAATATCGAACATTCAGAACAGCAATTTTTTTCCCCATGGAAAAAAATTGCTATTCTGAAACACATACACACAACACAAGCACACCAAAAAAATAGCAATCCACACACATACACTTAAAATCCTACATCTAACCCTACACTAAACTGTACATACTCTACTATCTATCCACTTACCTTAACCCAAACCCTAACCCTAAGGCCCGTCACTATCGCACACTCACCTAACCCGCGCCCTAACATTAACTCACCTAACCTGCCCCTAACCCTAAAGTCTGTCACTATCGCAGACTCACCTGACCCGCACCTTAACCCTAACTCACTTAACCCGCCCCTAACCTTAACATCCACACAATCGCAAACTTACCTGAACCTGACCTGTACCTTTCCACCACAGTGCTGAAAATAGCGAAGCCACAGCACCGGCCAACCAAATTCTTTCCCTAGGAAAAAATTCGGTGCTCTGCAGCTTTGCTATTTTTAGCATTCGCTGAATAGGGGTTGATATTAGAACATTCAAAATTTTAAAACTTCAGTGTTCTGATATTGACCCATATTATGTAGTATGCCTGCAGTGATGATATTGTTAGGGTGGCATACTAATAGCCAGTCTATTGTGGAGTCCCAATTGTTATTTTTGTGAGGTCTGGTGATATCTTCAATTATTTGGGAGAAGTTGTAAAGATTTATATTTTTTGAGGTGTTTTTGTGGGCTATGTCTAGCCAATCAATGTTTACTTCATTCATAACGACATTCATTCATTCGACATTCATAACAAACTGCTTGTTATACAACATTCTCGGTATTGCATGCTGCAAAACATTTAAAATAAAACTTTCTTTTCGTCAAAGTGTGTACAAAATAGACACCTTTCAAATTATATTTACAAACAATTGTAACACAGATGAGTTCCTTCGCTCTTAATTTTTAACATTTGACTATTTGAGGCAAGATCTTTATAACATAACTCTTGTTTTAAATTTCTAGCCCTTCTAATGGTAACTTTAGGACTCACCCCAACAAGTTTATGTAATCCAGACAGAGCAGTTAAATCGTCTAATCATTTCTCACAATATTCATAACCGGATTACTCCTTGTATTATACTTAGTGAAGTAACATATTTATTTACACTGTTTAATTTTTCTAGAATTTGCACATTTTAATATTAAAAATAAGGTCTAATTTCCCCTTTTTGCTCATTTGCAACTTCTTGTTCCATATTTTGAATAATATTTTCTTCATATTCTTCTTCATATACTAATCCTTTAAATTAATTTACCGTGACATGTAACTCATCCACAAATTCATTATTACATGTTGTTAATCTACTCATTCTTAAAAACTGTCCCTTCACTATACCTTTGTATACATGCTTACGAGGTAACCATTTGAAATGTCAGAACCTGCTATAGCGAGTCCCGAAATATGGAGACTAAATGGCTGAAAGAAAGAACTTATGTGTATTAAGTCAAAAATGCCATTTCTCAGAATATGGGAACACTTTATAATCCCAAAATATGGTGTTGCACTGTGTGAAGGGATAGCTGGAAGTTCAGGTAAGAATTTATGTTTAAAAGTTTTGGTTAGGGGATTTAGTGTATGTCAGTGTGTTTGGTTACTGTGATCTGTGTGTGCGAGGGGAATGTAGCTTGCATGATGGTGTTTTTGTGTGTTTGTCTGTGTAGTGCGACCGTGGTGTTAATATATTTAAGTAGGGGGGTGTGGGGGGTGCAGGGGGGCTTGCCCCCCTGCTTGTATGTAGTGTAAGTTTGAATGTTTGTGTGTTGGGGAAGCTGTGTGCATGTGTGTGTGTGTGTGTGTGTGTGTGTGTGTGTGTGTGTGTGTGTGTGTGTGTGTGTGTGTGTGTGTTTGAGTGTATGTGTGGTGTATGGTTAGTATAGTGTTCACAATTTTAAAATTTGCGCTTCTGGGGTTTTGGGATTGTCAGGTTTCGGCTTTATGCTCTCAAAATTCTGAAATTTGATATTTCAGGATTTCGGGATTATAAAGTGAATATATATATATATATATATATATATATATATATATATATATATATATGTGGTACGGATAGAGTGTTAGGTAAGTGTACATTTTTAGGGTTTTGGAGAGAGTTTGTGTGCGTTTGAGTGTGTTGGGATGTTTAAGGTGTGGGTTAGGGTAGGTGATGTGCAGTGTGAATGTGTTAGTGTTGGAAGTGCTGGTGTTTGTGTGTATGTGATGTGTGTTTGTGCGGGGGGGTGGAATGTGCAGTGCTGGGTTGTGTGTGTTATGGAGTGTTGTGCAACCTCAGAGTTAGTATATGTAAGTAGGGGAGTGTGGGGGGGCATTTGTATGTGTTTGGTTGTGTGCATGCGTGTTATGTTTGTTGCAGGGAAGTGATGCAAGGTATGTATGTTAGTGTATGTATGTGTTTTCTAGTGCGTGATGTATGTTTTTCAGGATTTTGTGGATTCGTGATTTTGAGTGTCGGGTTTATGCATGTTCGGTGTTTAAGGTATTCAACTTCATGATTTTGAGATACTGAAATTCAATATTTCAGTATTTCGAAATTATGAAGTGAATCCATACACACACACACACACACACACACACACACACACACACACACACACACACACACACACACACACACACAAACATATGTATATATAAGATGGGGGGGGGCTTGCTCCCCTACAAAAAGATGTTTAAAGGAGAAGAGAGATTTTTGAGATTCACTCTTCTGGTTTTTGGCCCTTTTTGTCAGCTTGTCGACACTCGGTATTTTGAGTGCTGACATTTCAGTTGGGATCCTGCTTAGGATAGTTAGTATATGTATGTAAATAGTGATTAGTGTGTACTTCTTTCCAGTAGGTATTAATCAAAATATTATCTCCATCTTTTTTGTATAACTATATTTAAATAAAATATTTGAGTTTGTCACTTAAATGTGTATGGTTTTATTAAGATGCTCCACATGTATTTATTAATTAATTAATTAATTATTTATTTGCATTTGTTTACCAAGAGTGTCCAACTGGGAAGCAAGAAAGACTTCCCCTTTTCAGTGGAAGCCTAGGGAGAAAAGCTCCACATCAACAAAGTATACATTTACAGTATAACACAGATAATGGTAAATACGTAGTAATTACATTAAACATTCAATGTTAGATACATAGTTATTAAATAATAACAGGAGTAGCCAGAGATAACTAAATGATGGAGAAAAGAAAATTGTTGACATTTACAGGTCTCACAATAGCTGTTTAGATCATGAGTGCAAGAAACAAAACATTGCTATTTTGCTGATAGATGAACAAGTTTGGGAAGTAAGGGAAAGTAGTGAGTAGAAGATTAGAATGTGACTTAAGGCTTAGTTGGGCTAATAAGAAAGGAGGGGAAAGGGAGAAGGAAAGGATTTGTGAAATAGCTGGTGACAGGTGGAAGCTTAGATGTTTATATATTAAAGGAGGAAAGAGAGAAGAGTTAGGTAGATTGATATGGTTGATAGTATTTAGGTCGAAAGAAGATTGTGGCAAATGAAAATGATAAATTTGGGGTGCAGCAGGAGAATAGCCAGGGATTGTCTAGGTGGTCCTTGGGTAGAGTTTTGAAGTCCAACAAGTTTTCTGTCCATATGATTTGTTTTGGAGTAGAATTCCATAGTTTGGTGACATAATTCGAGTAGAGGATATCAACATAAGTGTAGAGATTTAGTGATAGTTATGAGGAACTTATCAGTATAACATAGCTTCCTGTTTGGTTTGTATTTCTGAAGGATGGATTTTGAAGCTGGGCAGTTATCAGGTTTGTATATTAGAGTATGAGAGGTCAGCAGCTGAGAGTAGTTAAGCTGCAGAGGAAGTTCAAGCCACTTTAGTTGTTTGAGAGCTGTAAAGTGATGGCAGTAGGATGATAATTTGGCAATGAAGCATGCAGTTTTGTTGTAGCAGGTTGAAAGATTAGCTTTTTGAGTTTTGGATAGGTTAGTGAGAATAAGGAAGGCATAGAGAAGTCTAGGGAGATGGTATGCTGTAGCTACTGATATTATAGCTTTCTTAGAGACATATGGTGCACCTGTGTAGAGCAATCCATGTTTCTGATGATGTTTTAAATTATTTGTGCAATATGTTAGTTATATCTAACATCATCATCTATTGTCATAACTTGCAACTAGGTATGAGGTACAACTTTGAGAATTACTTACTTAAACTCTCATAATCACCACTCCAAACTATAAAGATATAATCTACAAAGTATTTAAAGAGCAAAGCATCTGTATTTGCATATGCTGTGTTGGAAAACACACGCTTCTCTTTCCATTCACAAAAGGTGATGTGAGCATATGTATTTGCAATGTGTATCCCCTTTGACATATCAGAGGACTGATGCTAGGATTCATCATTAAAGAGGAGTATGTTACTATTTAATACCACATCCACTAGCATGCAAATTTGTTTCTATCTACTTGATATATTATTACATTTATATGTAACACCCTAATACTGGGTGATTTTAACTACCCTGCCATTAACTGGGAAAACTACTCATGTCCCAACACCTTTGCGCAACGGTTCTTGGAATTCATAAATTCCAACGCCCTGGATCAACTAATCCATAGTCCAACCAGGGGCTCCAATATCCTAGACCTGGTCATTACCAACATGGGAAATCAATGCTCCATACCTATGGTCACCCCCTTGTTAGTCAGGTCTGACCATAAGCTAATCACCCTTAACATCCACATCCCACCCCACCCCCAGTAAAGAAACCACCATAAAAAACTTCTCTAAAGCCAACTTCATGCTACTCAAGTCAGAAGTGACAAACTTCATGACACCCATGCAGACGGATACTGAAAGTTCAACTGCTGAATCCTACACTACGGCACTGTACGAGCACATCCACTCATGCATGAATCGTGCCATCCCAAATAGAACCAAAATGCTCTCATCCAAAAAAAGGAAGCCAATCTGGTGGTCCCCTGCCATAAACAAACTTTACAACAAAAGGAAGAAACTTTTGCAGAAAAGAGGAAAATCACAGGATGCAAAAAACTCCCTTACTAGCCTCAGTAAGAAACTGAGATGCCTCATAAAATCCTCCAAAGCTAGTTACGAAAATAAAATTGCCAAAGATTCCAAAGACAACCACAAAGCATTCTATAATTATGTCAAGAATCTAAATGGCAATGCTCAGATCTGCTCTGAGCTAAAACAGAATGGCATTAAATATACTGATCTGAAGGATATTGCCAATATCCTGGCAGATCGATTCAGTGCCAACTTTACCCCACTCTCACCCCCTAAATGGCCCATCTCAATACCGGAAGATTGCCAAATTCCAGTAATAACGGCCACACAGGTACAAAACGCACTCTCTAAAGCCAAGAATACAGCATCCATGGGACCAGATGACATCCCGGGCTGTGTACTACATGAACTACAATATGAACTGGCACCTCACCTAAGTGTCATGTTTAATCATAGCCTCACCTCAGGTTTCGTGCCCACTGAGTAGCGCAGAGCTATAGTTATCCCAATCCACAAGGGGGGATCCACCTTGGATCCCAGAAACTACCGTCCCATCAGTCTGACAAGCCTTATCTGCAAGGCCATGGAGCGTATTATCATGGAACTTATAAACAAAGACATTGGCAACCTTCAAACACTGGACCCCACCCAGTTTGGGTTTGTGAAGGGCCGATCTTGTCTCCTGAACCTGATTGACTTCTTTGAATCAGTCTCCAGAGCCATGGACAAGGGTAAGGTGGTCCACACAGCCTGTCTAGACCTTGCCAAGGCCTTTGACACCATCCCCCACTCTGGAATCATAGATAAACTTACTAAGTTGGGCATTAATCCCTATGTCACCCAATGGGTTGCTAAATGGCTTACTGATAGAACCCACACTGTAAAAGTAGCCAACTCCAAATCCAGCTCCAGACAAGTGACAAGTGGAGTACCTCAGGGTTCAGTCCTGGGGCCGCTCTTGTTTGGCATCTACTTCTCTGAAGTACAGGTCAACACTAAGGGACTCTGGCTAACAAAGTTTGCAGATGACTGCAAACTGGGAGCCATTATTGAATCCCCAAATGATGTGGATACTCTACAAAAGGGCCTTACAGAAACAGATGCTTGGTGCCAGAGCCATGGGCTCAAGCTCAATGCCAAGAAATGTGTTGTTATCCCTTTTGGGAAAAAACATGTATCCATGAATTACCATATAGGTGGCAGTAAACTAAACACAGAAAGTGTGATAAGAGACTTAGGGACACAGGTGGACAGTGGTCTCACCTTCGATAACCACATCGCCACAACAGTCAGGAAATCCTTCTATGTGGCACACCTCATCACGAAGGGCTTTTCATCCAGAAAAAAGGAGGTCATTGTCCCACTGTACTCATCCCTCATTAGACCCATTATAGAATACCATGCCCCATTTGGTATGTACCTCTCAAGACATCTGCAACAACTGGAAAGGCCTCAGAAATACCTCACTAAAAGAATCACAGGCCTAAAGCAGATGCCCTATGCTGACCGCCTTAAAAAACTCCAGCTATACTCTGTCACATATCGTCTACTCAGAGGCGATCTCTGCTTAACATACAAGGCCATGTCAAACCCAGAGCTGTTGGACATGCTACACTTAAAGAAATCCCAATCCCTCAGAGCTACACGCTCCAGGGATCTAAACCTTGTCATCACAATAAACAAAACATGTTGGAGGGATAGGTTCCTGACCCAGAGACTCCCTAGACTCTGGAATAGATTGCCCATACATGTCAAGCAGAGTGCCTCTTTGGACCTCTTCAAGAGGAACCTTGACGATTGGATGGGAGAAAGGAAATTCACCCCAGGGATCACATCAGTCACCCTGCTAGACAGGGGTCCAGGAAAGTAAATAATGTGGGAAGAAATATTCAGGGAATTGTTATGGCTAGGTTTGTATAGGCCCTAGGGCTGACAGCCTAGTACTAACCTATGAACCTATGAACCTATATAAGTGCAGTCTCACAGCCTGTATTCATTAACAATTTGGTATCATAGTAAATAATGAATTCATATCCAAAGTAACAAATAAAATGTCAGTACCTAGCTCCAGTTTGACTTACATTTTTGTTTAGAGAAACATGCCATTGTAGCTTCAAAGTGTAAGCTCTGAAGATGCTATTTTGTTTGTAGGATATTATTCATGTGAGCATAAAGGCTTATAATTATGTTTTAGATCATGCTTGCATACATTTAGCATCAATTTCTATAGTCTAGACTATTTTTTGAAGTGATTTATTGATGATATTCTAATTTGGTGTGTGATCTAACTCCATGAGTACTGATTTGCCACAAATATAGTTATAAAACTTTTGGCAAATATACATAATAGTCAGCCTTTCCTTTTCTGTTTGTACATACTTTGTCTGTGCTTCTGGTAAAACTCTTCGCCCATCCACTTTTGGTCTGTTTTGCTAACACTACATCATAATTTGTATCTAACTATAGTGCTTCTGGCTATGATGCACCATAGAATTTAAGTGCAGGTGCCTATTTAACAAGTTTTTTTAGAATCTCAGAATGTCTTTCTTGTCCTTCTTACTAAAAGCAGTTTAGATCATGCTCCAGTACTCAGCAGTATTATCAGTGGCATTTTGGTGCTAGGTGTGAACTTTGGCAGATATTGTTCTATTCCAAGAAACTTTGTTAGTAACAATTTATCTTCTGGTTTCTATATATTTGCTATAACATTGACTTTTCCAAATTTGACTTCAGTCTTTCTGACATTAAACTATGGGCCATATGTCTGAAAATATTGACACATATCTGATAATTGGTCTAATTCAGCTTTGAATCTTTCTGTTTTCATCAATTTCAATGCCTGATTCTACATGGGGGATGCCCAAATGAACAGATTATCTATTATCATGACCACACCATCCAGTCTATCCATTTTTCCTGTAACAGCTGTCTGAAATAATTCAGGTGCTGATAAAATACCAAATAGTAGTCTTAACAGTCTGTATCATCCCATGAGACACTGAAAATGCATAGTTTGAACTAGCCTTATCCAATTTTATTTGCAAAAAGCCTTGATTAATATCCAGTACTAAAAAAAGTATTTGACACTATGTATAAGAAAGAAAACTTTTTCATCTGTTTACAGTGGTTAGTACTCCCTTTTACTCACTTTATTTAGACTTTGTTGTTTATGCAGATTCCATGTCTGTTCTACTTCTTAATTGTGAAAATGCTTATGACTCATTCATCAGCCATTTAATAATCATCCCAGATTCACCATTTTAATTTATATCATTATTCCTTTTTGAAAAATATATTTTGGCATGGTGTTCCTCTTTTATGCAGTCTAAGCCAGTAAATGTATCTGCATATTTCTGCAATGTATTGTTGAAATCTACTACTATCTAATTTACTTGATTAATTTCATATTCATGTTCTTGCCTGTTTAACCCTCATTGATGTTTTACTAGCTCTACTGTTGTCTGGTATTTAGCACATAAGGTTATGGCTATGGGCTGTTAAAGAACTGCTTCAGGATTTGATTCTATTTGCCTGTTGTATTACTCCGAGCAAGTAACTTAACAATGCAGTGCTCCCAAGTTACTTTTGAAAAAGGACACTTGTGTCTGGCAGACTTAGCCTGTTAATGAAGTAAAAATATTTCTGCAACCATTAGTAAAAACTTTCTGGAGTACCTACGATAAATTGTCAGGTTGCCTTTTATATTGCTATATGTACTGACACCAATCTGAATGAGTGAATGACTGTGTGTACTCTAAACTCTAGTAATTATGCCATGCTTCTCACCTCCCAAGTGACCTGCTACAGAAGATTTTCAGGCAGTTTCATTTTAGAGGGATTCCAAATAAATTACAAAACAAAGACTACAGCAGTAAATAAACTATGCAGCCCAACAACACCCATATTTATAGGGAGATACTATGATGAAGTATTTAGGTATATGGATTAAAAAGGATTCTATTATGGCAGATAAAGATATATGAGTTTAGACTAAAGATAATGCAAAAACTGAGAAGATGAAAACTTTTGATTAAGGATATTGATAGTAATATACTAACAGTGAAATTGTTTGTATTCCCTTTTCTTTCATATATAAGTCAGGTATATTTTTTATCAACCATAGGAGAAGTTCAGGATCATAATTAATAAAGAGTTGAAGAAAATTATTTGGAAGGGGCAGAGGGTGAGAGCTAAGTGGGATAAATTGATACTCCCCATAGAACAATGTGGATTAAGATCACCTGCTTTGAAGATATGCTTTAGAGCTATGGAGCTTAGGCCCATACAACAAGCAGAAGTTTAAAACTCAAGGAGGGAAGGAATGATGATGAAATTGGAGGAAGCGGAGTTAAGAATTAAAGAATGAAAAGGATTTTGGATGCAGGTCCTTAAGGAAAATAACAACTATACAGAATATTATATTCATAAATTAGCAGAACGTATTGTAAGAACTAAGCCAACATGAAAATGGAGAAAGGAGATTTTGGCAATATGAATGACTGCCAAGTAGTGGAGTAGAAAATAGGCAAGAGGTGGTTGGAATTTCCTAGTGAAAATTAACAAAGGAACCAAAGTATGAGAAGTGAATAACTAGACAGGAAAAGGCAATGCAGTCGGATGAGGCCTACCAGAAGTATGAACTGCAGGACAGGAACTGCCTTCTATACCAAAAATTTATAACAAAGTACAGATAAAAAAAGGTAGTGTGGGATTGCTAAGTGAAGACCAGGTTTGGTAGAGTTTTGAATTGGATCTAGAACATAAGTTGATGATAATTATTGAGGCATATATAATATTGTATGATAACTCTAAGAATTAATCAGAGGATGTTCAAAAAGACTGAGAAGAAAGAATGGGAAAGCGATATGCAAAAGAACAATAGGGGGCATCTGTATGGCCCCCATGTATGCAGCAAAGTCAAGAATGTTTAGGATTTTTTGCTTTGAAGTATATCCATAAGCATTTTTATACACAAAGTAGACATCAGGTAGATAAATGTTGAAGGTGTTATGGGGACATGTTTTTTGGAATTTTAATGAGGTGAAATAGTTAAATAAATCTCTACAGAGAACTTTGTCAGAACTGTTGAGGGAGCAAATGGTTCTAACTAAGGAAATGATTCTTTTAAGAGTGAATTTAGAACCTGAATTGCCCAGACATGGTAAGACCTTACCTTAGTTGACTGCCAAAAATGCATTTTGGAATTTATGGAAACACTGCATATAGAATAATGCTCAGCAGGAGTAGTAAGGTTTAACAGAAGGCTGGAAATGAGCAATTATTGTAATACAGAAGCAACTGATTATTGTTGAAAAATACATGTATAATGCATGACAATGAAAAATGTGGTTTGTTTTCTTTTCTACTATTGTATGTGAACCTATGTCAATACTGACAACACAAGATTTAATAAAGATATTAAAAAAAAAACAAATAAGGAAAATCTGACACAGGTTTCACTTTATGCACAGAATATGTTATAAATGTAGTGGCATATTGGAGACAGTCCAGTTTACACATACTATCCGAGAATGTCAATACTTTAAATGTAGATTCTGATATTATTCCTTCTGCTCCAGTATTTAAAGTAAAGGTAGTTGTTTGCGCCTTGAGTCGTAAATATTTCTAACCAATGCCCATTCTTAGCAATCTCTATGTCTTATACTACACTATAATTCAACTTTTCTACTGAATCAACAATAATTTCATTCTTTTTATATTTAAAAGCAGCATTGTATACTTTTGAGAAATGATTCTTAACATTAAATAGGCTCTAGAAATGACTAAGTGTATTGCATTTTATTTTCCTGTTTCCCGTACTTGTGTTTTTCACTAAGCAGCTGCTTCTCGGCAATATGTTAGATACCTCATGTCTCCAAATGTTATTGTTTTTTCTTACTTTCTACCATTTTCTCTGTATTTAATTTTCACATTATCAGTCACAGCTTTACATTTTCACATTTCATATAGCTCTTTTAACTGCATGCATACAAATTTACTCATTCTGAAAAACTACAGTGCGTTTCTTTATTTCCCTGCTGATTCTGAAAAGCATGTCTCTCTTTTGATAATTTTAATGCTGATTCTGCAAAAACATGCCTCCCTTTTGATCATTTTAGTGCTGATTCTGCAAATGTATTCTCTCTTTTGATATTTTAATGCCTCAGACAATACCATCTCTTATCAATTAATCATATGTGTCACCAGACTACACGTTTTGCTTTTTCTTATTTATTCATATCAATGTCTATAGTTCCTAGGACACCTTGATTCCCTGTGAAGAGTAAATACATACCAAAGTATATTTTGGCTCGCAGTATGATTTAAATAACTGCCTCATGATTGCTAACTCATCTTTTTTACTTTTAAGCTAATGCATTAAATTCCTTGCCTCTTATATAATAAGAGTGCTGCACATTGTATTTTCTCTGTTGCATCTGTAATTTCACTTGCTATGAGATAGACCTTATACTTCTAAACACAAAGCTTGCAATTTTCAAATAAATTACCATGCATCTTCAAAGATGTTCCTGGTTTTAGTGCATTCACTATGAGGCAAAATATTCACCTGCAGTAATGAGAACATCAAATGCCACGTCAACAGTTTTTCATGAATAAGATTAAAAATGCTTTGTTTTTGAGAATGAAATAAACATGTGAAAACATTAGGGCCTTACTCTATATAAAATTCCAAAGTCTAAAGTCATGTTAAAATGCAAAAAAAAAAAAATTCTATTTTACTTTTTGGAAATGAAAAGTAAAATGACTTCTTTGCAGTACAATGTAACATAATAGTTTAGCCATGTCTCATAGAAGGATTTTTTTTCTTTTTATTCCTTTCATTGTGATCACAAAGTATGTATCTGGTAACTACTAATTTTTTGGTACCGTAAATTAAATTTTCTTTCTGATATCATAAAATATACTTCTTTTGTATTAAATCAGAAAGACCTAAAATAAAGATGCATGAGCTGTACTAAAAACATTTTTAATTCTGATGACCCCATGACCATATAATGAATGCCTTTTATCAGCTTTCTCATGTTAAAAAGAGTGAGAAAGAGAGAGATGTATCACAATATCATACACTTGCAGCCAGTTTTTACTGTTCATGTATAGCGGACTTAGTATTAATCTAGCTCAGGAACATACAGCTCTCTGTATATTAGCATTACTCAGTAATGTGGTTTATTTGATTACATTACTTTACAAAAAAAGAAGTTATGTACTCACCATAACATTCCATCTGTGTTGTCCATTTTTATTTATCCTTGACACATGGGTTTAGTTCCGACCCTTGGAACCGACTCAGCTGTTACTACAGCTCGCACTGCCCAAAAACTCTCGAGCTTCACCTCTCCTCATAATACCTGTCTCCCAATTACCTCAGATCAAGTTTGCAGATTGTATGTGTGTGTGTGTGTGTGTGTGTGTGTGTGTGTGTGTGTGTGTGTGTGTGTGTGTGTGTGTGTGTGTGTGTGTGTGTGTGTGCATGTATATATATATATATATATATATATATATATATATATTAAAAAATATATATATATATATATATATATATATATATATATATATAGATAGATAAAGAAGCCTTAATGAAGCTATATCTGCTATGCAGTAAAGATTACCAAAAGAAATAAATACATTATCTGTTCTACCAAAGAGTCTTCAAAGGCCAGGGGATGGAGGGGGGGGGGGGTCAAGGATAAAGGAAAATGCACAACACAGATGGAACATTATGGTGGGTAAATAACTTATCTGCTGTCAATTTTCATTTTATCCTTGACATGTGGGGCAGAGTCCCCAGCTACTTTAGACCTTGGGAGGACTCATGGAAGAATATTCCTGAGCACAATTGAACCAAAGGATGATCCTCCCCTAGAGACCAAATTCAGTTTGTAATGTGTAATAAAGGTATGGGCCCAATAAAGCCCAAGTAGCTGCTACACATATACCATCCATTTAAGCTCTAGATTGGAAAACTGCTGAAGTGGCTACACATCTTGTAGAATGTGCTTTAGCACGTTTAGGTAAGGCAATTTTCTTCTGTCATAGATAAAGGAAATACAGTCCTTGAGCCATCTGACTAAGGTCACCTTGCTGACTGGTTTACCAAAGCCAGCATTTGAAAAGGAGACAAATACTGTTCAGATTTTCTCATGTCTTTTCTCCGGAGAAGGTAAAAGCATAATTGTCTGTGAACATCTCACAAATACTGACAAATTAAAAGCCTGGTTAATGTTAGACTCTGACACTATTTTAGGTAGGAAAATGGTATTTGTTCGCAAGGATACTCTGTCCTTATGAAAGATCAAGTAACGTGGTTTATATGATAAAGCCTGAATTTCTGAAATCCTTTTAGCAGAGGTTATCGCCATCAAAAATAATGTTTTCCATGCCAAATATGTCATATCACAGTCTGCAGATGGTTTGAAAGAAGAATGTACCATAGTTTGCAACATTAGGTTTAGGTCCCAAGGTGGGGGTAGGATCTCTGAAAGGGGGTTTAAGCAAAAGTGTCCCTTTTAAAAATGCCTTATATAGTCTATGAGACGCTAAGGAATGTTCTTCCAAACCATCATGGGAATTTGAAATTGCTGCTAGCTGTATTCTGATTATGGAAGAAGTTCCTGCATTGAAAAGAGAGGCTTCTTCTTCTTCTTTTGGCTTTATCCCGGTTAGGGGTCACCACAGCAGATCACCTTGTCCGCACATTGAATGGCAGTGGAGTTTTACGGTGTCGAGTTGCCAGCCCGGCGCCCAACCTTCCACAGAAGGCACACTCACATGCACACCTAGGGCCAATTTAGAGTGTCCAATCCACCTGCAGCATGTCTTTTGGGATGTGGGAGGAAACCGGAGCACCCGGAGGAAACCCACATGACCACAGGGAGGACATGCAGACTCTGCACAGAAGGCACCCCAGCCGAGGATCGAACTGGAGAACCTCTTGCTGTGAGGCGGCAATGCTAACCACTGCACCACCGTGGCCGCCCTATTGAAAAGAGAGGCTAATAACTCTAAAATATTATCAATAGAGGCAGAAAAGGGATCAATATCCCTTTCACATGAGCAAATGGTATATCTTTCCCATTTACTATTATTTAGTTTCTGTGTGGAAGGTTTATGAGAAGCTAGGAGTATTTGACATACTGGGGAAGAAAGGTTAAGACGTCTGGCCACTAGTGAAACTGGAGGAACCATGCTGTCAGTTTGAGGTTTAGAATGGCTGAGTGAAATAGCTTATCTGGATGGGACAGAAGGTCTGGAGCTGGGTCCAGAGTCCAAGGTGGTTAAATCAGATAAGGCCAAAGAAAGGGGAACCATATCTGTTGAGACCAAAATGGAGCAATGAGGATTACTTGGCTCTTCAACCTGAGTGCTTTCTGTCAGAATTTTGGGATTAGACATATCAGAGGAAAGGCATACAGGAAACTGGAGGGCCAAATGTGGAGAAGAGCATCTCTTGGTGACTTTCCCAGAGGGGGGATCAAGGCAGAGTAGTTGCTTTATTTGTTGTCTAGGGGAGAAACAAACAGGTCACAGCAAAGCTTGCCCCATTGATAGAAGATCTGTTCTGTCACTTTTGGATTGAGACCACTTGTGAGGCTATCACATTAGAACTCCCTAGAATGTGCATTGCTATCAGAAAGTGGTTGGAAGAGACTGCCTACTGCCTCACTTTGAGTGCTTCTCAACATATGAGATAAAATTTGGTTCTTCCCTGTTTGTTGATGTACCAAACCACTGACATAGTGCTGGTTTGAATCACAATTGTTCCCAGAGGAAGATCAGCTGGAAAGGCTTGAAGTGCTAAAAGCACTGCACTTAGCTCCAGAACATTGATATGCAAGTTGGCCTCTGTAGGGGACCAAGTGTCCTGAACACTCTTGTCCAGAAAATGCCCCCCACCCCATCTGGGAAGCATCTGCAGTCACTATGGCATTGGGTTCTGGAGGGACAAAGGGGCAACCTAGGAAAATGTCTTTGGAGTGAATCCACAAGCTAGATACTTTTTGCAAAGATTGGTGATCAGAATCTGGTCGAAGATGAGTTGGTATAGCATACACCATTGACAAGCCAGCAACCATTGTAGAATTTTCATGTGATATATGGCTAGGGGACTAGAGTAACTATCCCTGCCTTAAAACCTAGGGCCTGTAAAACTAGTCGAGCGGGAATCTTACTTCTGTTTATAATTTTTTCAGTTAGGTTATGATTTTTGAAGTCTCACTGGGGGAAGGGAAGCTATGGTTGTTGTCATATTCAGCAATGCCCCTATAAACTCCAAACTCTAGGATGGAAAGAGTTGAGATTTTTCTTGGTTGATAGTTATTCCTAAGTATGCACAGGTCTTTAGAACATAATTCCTCATTTCTATCAGTCAATGCCTGGTCAGAGTGGTAATGAAACAGTCATCCAAATACAGAAACACCCAGAATCCTTGCAGTCTCAAGTGAGCTGCTACTGCTGCCATGCATTTGGTGAACACCATGTGGGCTGTGGTGAGACCAAAGGGTAGTGCTCTGAACTGGTAATGACTGGCTCCGAGCTGGAAGTGGAGGAACTTTCTGGAGCACTTGTCCATTTTTATATGGTAATATGCATCCCGAAGATCTATCAAGCATATCCAGTCATCCTTTCCTAAAAACAGATAAAAAGACTGTATTGTGACCTTCCGTAATTTCATTTGTCAAACTGATTTGTTCAACACACTGAGGTGCAAAATTGGTTTCCAGTCTCCTGTCCTTTTGGCACCAAGAAGAATTTTGAGTAAATTACAGATCTTCTCTGATCTGGTGGGACTTCTTGGATGTCTCTTTTGTCTATCTTGTCTAGCAGTTTTTGAATTTCTAGAACTGCTTGTTCCCTCTGACGGGGTGGAACATCGGGGGATTTTTTGCATATGGGGAGATGGGAAAAGGCTATGGTATAACCTCTGGATATGATCCATTGTACGCAAGAATCTGTTATTATATTCAGCCAGGCATTTTGGTGCAAGGATCCCCTGGCTGCTTCCAGAGAAAGACAATCAGGCCTCCTTTCAGGAATGCTGAAAGGGCATGCTCAGGAAGGAGTCCCTGAAGCCCTGGTTCTATGGACCACATCTGCCATGTAGGCAGTGTCTTTCATTGTGGTTGCCCCCTCTGCCTCAGGGGAACTGGCTTCACATATGTTCTGGAAAGGCTCTTGGGAATTTTTGAATCACGTCTTTCCACCACTCTTCTGATTATAGAAAATGATCTTTTGGGGGTGGGGGTGGAAAAACATATGCCCACAGCAGGAAGGGCCTTACCATCCTTTTTACACCTAGATAAAGTCTAGCGTACTTTTGGTTCAAACAAAGATGACCTGTCAAAAGGTGCATTGATGAATGAAGACATAAATGATTCCACAAAGTCATATAGGCACATCCAGGCATGTCTCCTTATGGCTACACCTGAACCCACTGCTCTGAAGGTATCTTCAACTGCATGTGTAATGAGTATCATGGACGAGTTTGACACAGATGCCAAGGTGGCCAACTGGGAAGCAATCTTCTCTTGGACTCCCTCAGTAACAGATCCTGCCAAGGTATCTGACAACTCCTTCATCAGATCCCTTTGAAGTCTGGTGAAATATGCCAGGAAATTCAAAGACCTTAAGGTGAAGGTCAATGAAGCGCAAACTTGCTTCCCAAATCTGTTCATTACCTGAGACTCTCTGTTGGGTGGATAGATAGACGAACTCTCCTCAGCTAGTTCCTTTTTCATGGCAGCTGTTATGACCATGGCATTTACTGTTAAACCTTTAGCCTAGAATTGCTTATCTTCAGGTGCAGATAAAATTTTGTCTGGTCTCATGGGGATGGGTTAAATCGTGTCTGGAGCCTTCCATGCCTGCTGAGAAATCAACTGGATGAGTTTGATAGTGGGCAGAGTCACCCAAGAGGTAGACAGGTGAGCACTGAAAGCCTGCAGGTAAACTGATTCCTTTGAGGAAAGTTTTTGCAACTTCCAGTCACCCCACCCTCTTTCAAACTTTCTAGGATGTCTCTGAAGGAGCCATCTTCAGTGGGTGACTTCGGGGACCCTTCCCCTTCATCAAAATTAGTGTCTTCAATGACCAATTCCTGTGGGGAATGTAAGTGCTATCTCTTGGCCTTCTTCTACTGAGGATCTTTCTCAGAGGGATAATCTGGGGAGGTATCAGAAGAAGACAGAACCTGTATCTGAGAATCCTGAGGTTTCAGTGCTCGCTTCCACAGTGGAAAAAATAGATCAAATAATTGGGCATGAGGAGGGTATCTGCTCCAAAGAGGAAGAGATCAACTGAGTCACTGTAAGAGACAGGGCCCTCTCCATTGCCTTGAAGGCTGGCCCCCTGAAGAAGAAAAGGAGCCTGGAACTGAGATAGACTTCCTCAGAACTGAGGTCACTCCCCACTCTGAGTAGACAGCCCCGACACAGAAGCCAGAGCTGAACTAAACTGCACCAATGCTCCAAGGTGCAAGGATAGCTCCAAAAAATTGGAGTTGACCCCTACCCCTCAGAGCTGGCAGGACTGATATGGCTCCATGAGGTCTCGAGCTATAAAATAACCAAAGAACTCAGGAGAATAACCATTTCAGAAGAGAGAGAGAGAGATCTCCGGAACTGATACAACTGGCATGGGATGACTCAGAATTGTAAACTCTGAAGCCACAGAAGAAGTCACAGGAGGAGTGGTTAGAGGGGTGAATGAAGGTTCACCTCCTGAGCTCATGGGGGTCAGAGCCAAAGGCAGTCCTGTGAAAGCTCTAACCCACAAAATTTTATTTACTGGTCTCTCCAAGTTGAGTTCTGTAAAGCTTTTTGTGGAACACTGATGATAGTGACGGTGATTTTCGTCTCTGTACAAAGACTTCAGGTAACTCACCCTCAAAGGGGTCAATAGAAGGGGAGTAGCAATTTCTGAGTAGAGTTTCTTTTTGTCCAATGTCTATAGCCTGCACCTAAGTAGTTGGTGTCAATGCAGAAGCCGAAGGCATGTCTTGTTGTGCCGAAGACATTGGCGTCAAGGGTTTTAGCGATGGAATGGAGGTCAGAGCCAGCAACTTTACTGGTCTTAACATCAAAGTTCTTTGGCTCCGAGAAGCTTTAAGGAGCCAAGGATCTATGTTTCTTTGCTGTTGGTGCCAAAGGGGAAGATGGTACCAACAAGCACATCTTTTTGCACTTCTCCAAAGAGGATGATGAAGAAGGGGAAGAAATCTTCATTTTGCTTTTATCTGTAGCAGATATAGCTTCTCCAAAGGCAGAAAGAATACAGTCTTTTAAAATCAGTTTTTTCCTTCTCTCAACAAAAGCCCATTGGCTAAAACCATGTCAGATACTGCAGTCCTCCTGTAAATGCACAGGGCCCAGACAATATACACATAAAAGAGTAGGTCTCAAAGAGGAAT
Source organism: Protopterus annectens (assembly GCF_019279795.1). Taxonomy (NCBI): domain Eukaryota; kingdom Metazoa; phylum Chordata; order Ceratodontiformes; family Protopteridae; genus Protopterus; species Protopterus annectens. Next base: position 661,769,605 of record NC_056744.1, read on the forward strand.
CTTATGGCCACCCTTCTGGCACTTTTTGAAGCCAGAAGGGGCCTTAGATTTCTTAGTCGCAATAAAAAGTAGGCTGTCAGTGCACACTCAAACACACAACACTCACATGAAGGAGAGATAGGAAAAACTCTCAACGAGAAAGGACAGAAAGATGGCAGACTTTGTGGTTAATGGAATTTAAGTAGTTTCTCTTTGCAGCTCTCTGTTTTTGGATGAAATTTGTTTTCTAACTTAAAGAATGAAAAGCACTAAATATCCCTTTATTAAATCATGTGTTGGTGCAATTGTGCCTCTGGTGTTTTTCATTTTTTGATTCTGTTTACTGTTGTCATAGCCCTTTTACTCTGCTTTGGTGACCCTGTCAAAGTGGTACAAACACTGTTTGACCCTTTTCCTGCTCTGTCAACTCAGTGCTTCAGGGTTGTTAAAGTCCAAGTACAATACCTAACAGCTGCTTGCAGTGAAACTCAACTGCCATCTCTCTGCCCACTTGGTTCCAAATACTTTCAAACTTCCTCTGTGGCACCCATATTTGTATTATCAGTGAAAAGGTATATCTTCCTTCCCATTTTCTCAGATGTGTTTAAGACAAATACATAATAGATTACTGGATTCAGTACCAACCCCCAAAGTACTCCCAACCATCACTGTCTCATTCACAAACAACAGAACATGAAGTTGTTCCTGAAGGTTGCAAAGAAGAAATTTAGACCTTTCTGTAATAAAAGGTAGTATTCTATCTCAATAACAGAAGCAAGTGTAATCCAGAGGTCTGTTGTTGTGTCACTAGTCGCGTTGGTTTTTTGTTTTGTAGTATTCTATCTCACTAAAACAAAATAATAATTCATGTCATTGTGATGACATACATGAGAGAAAAATCCTCTAAATACTGTATCTGTAAATATTATTTTTACACTTAGGTAATCTGCCTTTTACAAGGCTTGTGAGGATACATTATACATATCTAGGTGGAGTACCTGCCTTCCTACTTTGGCATAAAATAGTCACCTTCTCTGTATCTCTTTGGTGTTAGATTAGGGTGAAAGTGAAGGAACAAATGGCACAGTCATAGTATTCAAGTTTTTGCCATCAAACATTTACACAGCAGTCTTTCTCACTTCTGTCCCCAAAAGGGATCCATCTTCTGTCTACACCCTATTATGTCATATGGGGAAAAAAATTGAAAGAGAAAACTGACCACAGTAACATATTTCAACTTGTTGTTATCAGCCATATAAGCATAATATGCCTCCTTACCCCTTCCAACGAAATACAGCTGTGTATATATATATATATATATATATATATATATATATATATATATATATATATATATATATATATATATCTGATGTTTGATTATGGAGAAAGTTTTTTTTAAATGATAAAAACAATGTATTCCAACTTGTTGCTGATAGACAGCACAATATTCTTAGAGAAGCTGAAATGAGCCTCTTTGCACATCTTTGAGGTTTGATTGCACAGAACATTAAAAAAACAATGACCACATTGTCTTTGGCTCCCTTCTATGCCTCTGAAGTTTAAAAGTGAGGAAAATGAAAGAAATAAAGACCACTTATCCCAAATCCCCACATAAGCTAATGTGACATGGGTATACCTTTATGCACACTTTTGAGGTTTGATTTATAAGGAACATTTTAGAAGTAAGGACATGCTGTCCACAGTCCTGATGTGAGGTATAGCACCATCAGTGCATACCTCTGAGTTTTAAGTATGAAAGAAATTAAAGAAATAATGACCACACTGCCCCTAGCCTCCCACAAATAACCTATCATAACTTTCTCTGCACAACTCTGAGGAGATACAGTTTTACACTATGTAGGATCCAGGGTAGAGGCCACTAAATAAGCATGACCCAAAATCCACTTATACAGCATGGGGTATTGGGGCTGGCAGGACAAATAAATGCTCTGATGGACTATGGGTTCTGCTTCATACTTTTGTTTTATATTGGAAAATACAATGACTTCTCAACTCTTCTTCTTTACTGTCTCCAAGGAAAATTATATAAAAGCACACAAATATTCTGTGTGTCTACAGATAAACATTTGTGATATTATTTTACACACACACACACACACACACACACACACACACACACACACACACACACACACACATGAACACAGCCCCTGAAAAGGTATCTTATCACCTGTCACAACATGCTCTTATTTTTCACACAGGCATGCACATAGTAAAACTGTCCCATACAAGAAGCCAGGTCTACCACAATATGTACAAGCATACACAAACACACACACACACACACACACACACACACACACACACACACACACACACACACACACACACACACACACACACACACACACACACACATTGTACCCTGCAGGCAAATTGTTGGAGTGTGGGTTTACATAGATCATATCTTTGGAACACTGGAGGAAACCAGAATATCTGTATACACCCACACAGAGACAGGGAGAACATGCGGACTTATGCATAAGGAGCAGCAGCCAAGAACTCAGCTAAAGAGCCAAGCTCTGCATAATAGAAATGCTGTTCACTGTTTCACTGTGCTAAGGATCAGTTGCTTTCACACACATCCTTCTCAGACCACTAGGGATCACCAGTTATTCTGTACAATGCTGATATTTCACTGGAATGGAAAGTAAAAAAAAAAGCAAGGCTGTAATAGTAATAGCCCCCACCACACACACACACACACACACACACACACACACACACACACACACACACACACACACACACACACACTAATAGTCCCCACCACCAACAGATATAAACCATAACAATGATGCAATGCATTATGTGATTCTTCTGTTTTCACTGCCAATCTGTGACTGTTTAATGGTGGATAAGCAGCAGTGGGGTAAGTCACTTTTATTTGCAGTCAGTGTGTAATGATCAATTAAAGCCCCTTTATTAATTGTGTATACCTCTGATGTCTAATTATGACAAAAATGGTCACAGTAAAGTTTCCCACTTGCTTTACAGAAATACACACTAGTCTTGCAAAGTCAGATTGATGACTGTTTATATTATGATGGTAGGGTCAGCCATTTTTCTCCACAGACATTCCCCATATTCAACAATTGAATCCACACCAATGACTTAGTATACCAGATATGTGATTGTGGTAGAAAAGAATAGTAATTATATTAATAATAATAATCATAATAATCATAATAATGGCTACAGTAATGCATTTTAAGTTTTTTTCACCCTCCACACTAGCCACAGTGAAATATTCCAACTTTTTTTCAAATGCACAACAGTCTTGCAAAGCTAGATTAATGACTGTTTAACCTGTGCAAATGACAAGAGTGCCAGCTGCTTTCCTCTATACAGTTCCCCACTCTCACTCAGTAGTTTTGGTTACTTTGTTGATAGAGAACACATCAGATGCCTTATTATGATTAAAAATAATAACCACAGTGAAGCATCTCAACTTTACTTCACACAGACAGTATCAATAAAGTATTCTGACTTGCCTCCTACAAGTAACAATCCTACAAAGCCATAATAATGAGCCAGTCAGAACAGCAATTTTCACCCAGAAGCAAACTCTATATCTACCAATAATAGCTACTATGTGTACATCCCATATGTTCAACTATAATAAAATAATAATAAATCAAAGTAGGAACCACAATAAAGTATTTCATCTCCATTTCTTATATAAAATAAAGGTGTTTATCAGTGACAGCAAAGTGCATCAATGTTAGCCCTGCAAAGCTGTTCACTGTCTAAATTTTGTTATCTGTCAGGATTTAAAAATGACCTCATTCTACTGACATCTATTGCTGCTCTTTCCACCATGATCATCACATCTAATTTACAATTTAACATTTTTGGGCTTTTTCCTCCTTGTTGTGTCATGAGTCAGGCAGATAATGAGACAGCAGAAATACCATACATTGATTTCTCAGTTTTAAAGTACTTCCCCGTTGGATAGTGTAGCAATGGCTGGTTTGGGCAGGGGCACCACATGGCTTTTCTTTCAGGTAAAGAAATGTTCATGTATTTCCTTAGTCAAAAACAAATAAACAATTATATACATAAATGTTGGAAAAACATGCCTAGCCAAATGGTTGTCTGTTATATGAGCTGCCCATTTCATAGGTTCATAGGTGTATGATTGGCTAATGACCATTAGAGCACTTTTAATCATAGCCATGCAAACCAAATGTGACCCACGCATTTGATTTATATAGGTGGTGATTTAGTGACTTCCTCTGTCTATCACAGACATAGGAGGCAGTCCAGTGGTGATTTTTGATTACCCATCCATTGGTCCAAGTTGCTTTAAAAAAGGGATAGAGAGAAACTCTGATTTACATGGATGGGTAGTGGAGCCTGTTGCAGAGAATATGAATTCTCTGAGAAACATATATGTCTCTCCAATATATCCTATTTATGTTGCAAGCAACATTTAGGTTTATTAATCTAGCATTTCTGCTACTGCTTGTTTTGTGGATGTGCAAAAAGTTCATCAAAATGATCCAGGGATGCCCTGTATGCCAGGCAAAGATTGCCTTTCAGAAGTCTGTATGACCCAGAGTAAAGAAACAGGGCCTTGAGACAATCAGTATAGGACATTGTGTTTACTCCCTGTATTCTTTTTGTAAAGAACATTTGCAGACATTCTAGTTGCTGCATGTTTCTGATCAGGTACATACCAAAGGTGGCATTATATTATATGATGGGTCTAATGAAGGCTGCGTACAGTAGTATGATGATCCCTCTCTGGAGCCAGATGTCATGGCCTTGCTTATAAGTTGAGCAACATTAAAGCATTTTTTACTACCTTGGACACATGCTGATAGAAAGCTATGTTACTTTCTACATGAGTTCCTAGACCACTGACTAGTGAATCAACTTTTAAGGGTGTTTTATTGATAGTGCAGTTACTCAGGGTGGTAGACTTCCCAAAACGCACTGCAATGCATTTCTTGGTATTGAGTTTTAAACCATGGTTTGGCACCAAGCATTTGTCTGTATTAATCCTTCCTCTAGGATGTTGTCATCTTGGGTGGATTCAATGACTGCTCCCAGTTTGCAATTATCTGCAACCTTGATCAGCCAAAGGACTTTGAAATTGACTTTAACATCCAAGAAGTAGATGCCAAAGAGGAGTGGGACTCCACTGGGGGCCAGACTCTTTGTGGAGGTGGCCTCACTGATTCTAACCTCCTGGGTCTTATCAGTGAGCCAGCTAGCTATCCAGCATGTTATAACGGGGTTTATATCTAGTTCCATAAGTTTGTTGAAAATGCCAGAGTGGGGTATTGTATCAAATGTTTTAGCCAGATCTAGGTGGCCAGTATGCACTGTTTATTTATGCATAATTACAAGGGCCATATTTTCAATGTGTTCATGTATACTTTGTGAGCATGGCAGATGGATTTCGAAAACCCAGTTCGCTTTTATTTGACAGTAATATTGCTGAGAACTGGAGAGTGTTTGAGCAAGACTATGACATTTTCATACAGGCTGCATTTTCTGATAAAGATAACCATACAAAGGCATTTAGTCTGCTTAATTTATCTGGGTCAGAAAACATAGAATGGGAACATTCATTTGTGTATGCACCTGCTTTCTAATCAGGAGAGGGGGAAACCATAATATTGTTGTGCCGGCTGAGGCAAGGGAGGACCCAGAGTGCTTAAAACATAAATTTAGAGAAATGTGTAACCCACAGACAAATGTTACAATGGGAAGGCACTTATTTTGCAAAAGGGATCAAAAGCCTGGTGAAACTGTTGCAGCATATATAACTGACCTAAGAAACAAGGCTAAAACGTTCAGATTTTGTGATTTAAGGGATGAGTTGATAAAGGACAGACTTGTGTGTGGTATTAAAGATAATGCTGTAGAAGGATTTTGCTTTGTGACAGAGATTTAACTTTGAATAAGGCCATTGAGATTTGTCAGATATACGAGCTCACAGAAAAGCACACAAATATGCTTACAAATGAGAACAGATCTAGAAGGCACAGTGATAAAGCTCATGTTGATAGTATGCAGCACGTGGTTAAAAGAAACAGGCCCAAGCTCATGACAGCAACTGTAGCCCCTGCAGCACTCACTGGTAACCCCTAGAACTTTCTAGCAAATTCCAGAGTTTGCACAGTGTCAGTGAAGTTTAAGAGTGAGTCAGCAAACTCATCCCATGGGCCCCAATCCAGTTTCACTGCCAACTGTTGTAACTGTGGTGCAAGTCATGAATCTAAAAGGGAAAAATGTTTTGCTTTTGGTCAGCAATGCCAAAAATGCAATACATTAAATCATTTCAAAAGATTTTGTAAATCAAAATGCCCACATTCTTTTATTAAAAGGGAACATTTAAAAAAAACGAATTGATCAGTTAGACAATTGCAACCCCACTCTTTATGTTGATGGTGTGTCAGTGCTTCATGAAACAGTCAATGCAGTAGATTTACCAGCAAAGAATGAAGTATTTTGTACTGTTCGGATAAATTGCAAACCCACAGAGCTCAAAGTTGATACAGGTTCCAAGTGCAATGTTATTTCAGAAGAATCTTTTGCTAGAGTTTGTCATGGTGAAAGGCTTGATTTGGCAAGGTGTGCAAAGCTTGTTGCTTATAGAGGTAAGCAAATTCAAACTGATGGCTCAGTAGTACTTTCATGTTACTCTTCCCGAAAGAAGCTATGACTTGTTATTTTATGTGGTCAAGAGGCACATCCAGTAATTATTAAGGCTCAAAGACAATTTGAAAATGGGACTGCTTTCATTTAATAAGGAAGTCCCACCATGTTAGCTTAAAAGACCACTACTGCAATTTCACCCAGTACATTTTTTCTACCTATGTTGATCTCTTCAAAGACAAACTAGGCAAACTTCCACTTGTGTACTCTATGACGTTAGACCCAGAGGTCAGTCCAGTTATCAGGCTAACACATAAAGTTCCAATAGCCATGCAGGACTGAGTCAAAGCCGAACTAGATAAAATGATACTACAAGGTGCGATTTTCCTAGTTGAAACTCCAACTGAATGGGTATCTTCCATGGTGGTAGATCATAAGAAAAGCTCAGATGACATTAGAATATGTATTGATCCACAATATTTGAACAAAGTACTAAAAAGACCTCATCATCCAATGTTCACACCTGAAAAAATTGCAGCATGTATGCCAAATGCTACTGTTTTTTTTTTTTTTTTGTCTTAGATGTAAATAATTCATTTTGGCAAATTCAGCCTGACAAGAAATCATCATTGCTCACTACTTTCAGTACTCCATTTGGCAGGTACAGATGTTTGAGAATTAACTCAATTAATTAAGATTAACTTGATGTTCCCATTCTAGAACTTTTTTCAGGTTTCTGTCACGTTCAGCTTCATCACGACCTCCTGCTAGTATGTCATCTACTATAATACCACAAGGATACCCAGAAAAAGTTTACTCCATTGCTCGTTGTAAGACTTCACTTTCAGAATGTATCCCAAAGTTAATCTTAAGCTTAATCCACACAAATGTAAATTCAGGCTACAAGAAGTTGTTTCTGTCAGTCATTTATTTAACAGTTCAGGACTGTGAACAGATCCTTTAAAACAAGCCACCATTCTCAAGATGCCAGCTCCAGACAATGTTCAAGCCCTGCAATGTTTTCTTGGCATGGTCAACTACATAGGCAAGTTCATTCCAGGCTTGAGCCAGGTTTTGCACTACTTAGAGAGCTGACATGTAAAGATGTATCCTGGTTTTGGTAAGAGCAACACCAAAGAGCATTTGAAGTCCTGAAACAGGGAATTGCTAGTCCACCAACTCTCAGATATTGTGATTTTCATGAGCCAGTTACACTTTCCTGTGATGCTTCGAAATTTGGTCTTGGTGCAGTTATTCTGCAAGAGGATCAACCTGCTGCCTATGCATTGAGAACTCTTACCCAAACTGAAATGCAGTATGCCCAGATCAAGAAAGAGCTTTTGCCAATTGGGTTTGCATGTTCATAGTTCCATGATTATGTTTATGGTAGACCTATCCACAACGACACAGACCACCAATCTTTAGTCACTATCTTGAGAAAACCTATGCATTTAGCTCCAGCCCAACTGCAATGTATGATGCTGAGATTGCAAAAGTACAATTCCAATCTTGTCTACAAGAAAGACAAACTTTTTTTCTTGCTGATACATTATCCATATCACCCATAAACACCACAGAACAGCATGAGAATGAGAACCTTGATTTTGAAGACATGGAAGTGAGAAATGTTTCTTCCACTCGTCTTGATGAGTTGAGAGATCACACAGCCACAGATCCAGTTTTACAGAGGCTCAACCACCTTATCAATCATGGATGGCCATCAAAGCAATCCAGTTTACCTCAAGAAGTACAACCTTATTTTCCATACAGAGATGAGATTTTGTCTGACAAAGGTATCATTATGAAAGGTCTGAAAGTAATAGTTCCAAAGTCCTTGCAACAAGAGTACATTACTATTTTGCATCATGGACACTCAGGAACTAAATCTACCAACAGAAGGGCGAAAGGACTAGTATTTTGGCCTACTATGTCAGAAAACATTGAGACAGCATGTTCATCTTGTTCAGTGAGTAATAGCACAAAGCCACATCAGCAGAAGGAACCAGTTCAACTTAGCAGATTTTGAAAATACCTTAGTCAACAGTAGCCACTGATATCTTTGAGTGGAATGGTTAGCATTGTTTGGTGTTAGTAGACTCTTATTCCAATTGGTTCAAGATTGACCTACTTCCTAACCTAGTATCCAGTACTGTCATTACTAAGATGAAGTGTCATTTTGCAGTGCATGGTAGTCCACACAAAGTTATTTCTGACAATGGCACGTAGTTTACAAGCCAACAGTTCAAAAGATTTGCTGAAGAATGGGACTTTACTCATGTCACAAATAGTCCAGAGTACCCTCAGTCAAATGGTTTGGCAGAATGTGCAATTCAAAGTGCAAAACAGTTACTAGAGTAGTCAAAATGAGATAAAAGTGACGTTTTCCTGAATCTCTTGAATTTCAGAAATGTTCCTCATGATAAACATCATGGTTCACCTGCTCAGAGACTTCTGTTGAGACAAATAAGAACTACATTACCAATCAGTAGTCAATTGTTGGTTCCATGTGTCAAAAACAACAGATCAGTAAAAGCCAATCTGTTGAAGAAGCATTTAACCCAGAAGCCCCACTATGATAAGACCAGCAAACTGCTCAATCCATTACAAGAGGGAGAAGTGGAAAGGATGCAGATATCCAAAGATTATGATCGGATTGGTGTAGTGAAGAATATTGGTTCAGAGCTGAGATCGTACATTGTAGCATCAGAAGGAGCAATCTTTAGGCAGAATCAGAAACAACTGAGGCTGGTGTCTGAGTCTATAACACAGCACATAGCCTGTGAGAAAGACTCTTTATCTTAGAGTGAGTTGTCCGGTGTTCCAGTTCCTGAGGAAGCTCCAGAGAACATTCCCATTCCTGTGATGAAGCCAGAAGTTCCTGATATGAGTTGTGCACCGCAGACAGTCCCTGTTGCTAAATTTGGTCTCAACTGTTATGTTATGAGATATGGTTGCATCTCTAAACCCTATAACAGTATGAAACAACTTGGACATGAACATTGTTTTTGTTTCTAATGTATATAGTAATGCATGTCTAACCCTAATGCTGTTTTTTCAAAGGGCAGCCTTTTTAAGAGGGAGAATGTAGCTCAATGTGTGTGTATGTACTTTTAAGAAACTATGAAAGGGCTTGCACAAGTATATAAGTACTGAGCACGTGCAAGCTAGACTGCCATTTTGTAGTAAGCTGTTGAGATGTACGCATGTATGTATGTATGTAAAGTCTGTATGTTAGCCAGTTCATTCGTATTTGTACTGCTATCAATCCTGATGTGCTTCTATGTATTAAAGCATCTAAACAAAACCCCTGCCTGCTTGTCTTCAATGTTAGAGGATGAGCGGCAAACAGTAACTGTATGAAAAACAGCATTTTATTTATTTCTTTTTTTACAAAAAAAAGTGAAATGCACATATAAAAGCAGGAAACAGTAGTGATCACTCAAAATATCTTAAGTGATTCAGCAAAGGAAGTTAACTTTTTCCTGGATGACACTGGATACAAGAAAAACACTAACTTGAATGTAGGTTAGGGCTCCAAGCTTTGGTTAGTTCCTGGAAACTGTGCAGGAGACAATACATAGTAAAGGAGGTTTACTCAAGAGCAATACCGGTTTGGGGGTTGGATGCACCATATCATGGATCTATGGGAAAGAATGGGTGGGAAAAGTACATAAACAGCTTATATAACAGTCTATAGCAATGAAAGATGAGAGTGAGGAACTTTGAAAATCAGATTATCATAAGGGGTGAAGTCCACAGACCCAGTCTTATCATGAAACAACACCAGCAATATCAGGGTGGGAGGGAAAACCAACCAGGCAAGCTATAGTGGTATAAATTCAAATAAAGGCAATACTGAAGGTCTTTCAGAAACTTTAGCTTAATGTGTTAGTGGGGATAGGGCAGACACAGAATGCAACTTTAAACAGGTAAAAGATAAGCTGAGTATAAAAGCACTGAACCACAAACTGGAACAGAGAGAATTCCTATTGGTAAGGCCAGACAAACTTTTTACTTCACAACACTGTGTCTAAATGAAATTAAAAGAGATGCACATTGACTGAAGACTTGAAGATGAACTTGATTAAACTCCAGCCTGCTGCTCTGCCATTTCTACTCTGTATCTGACTAAGAAATTAATGGAAATCTTTACCAAGAAGCTTTTTCTGTATCCAGAATGCTCATCTACAATGCTAAATGTGAAAGTGGAATTAAACCATTTCATCTTAAACATCTTGCTGATAAACAATTCTGTTTGTTTTATCTGGTCACTGGCACATGGGTCAGTTAAATATTCCTTCTTTCCTTTTCTGCTACTGCTGATTTAGCTCCTAAAAGTGAATGCCTTGATGGTAGGACAAATTCAAATACCTTTTTGATTTCTCTGGCATCTGAAGCTCATATAATTAACTTGTGCCCTTAACATTTTGTATACTACTTTTTTTATTTGTCCATCACAGGAAAACAATATAAATAGGAGAAATATGATTAATTTGATATTGCTACACCAAAAAAGTAAGAATTCATCTTCTTTTGACAATTCTAGAATTCATGAAGCACAGTCACTTCTATAGAACAGAGAAATTTTATTTGACTACTTCACAGAAAGCAAGAATATAGGATATTGTGATCTCAAGGAGGAGCATCTCAAATGCTATGTTGTTCAATTCCTTTCTCTGATTCAAATAATCTTTCTCCTGTTTCACTGCAAAAGATCTAAGTATAAAGAATAAACATTCCCCAGGATTCACTATTCTCCCATGCAGGAATAAGTTATTCTTGCACAGAAATGACAGTTTAAGAGCAGCACGGCAGCACACCATGCAGAGTAATGAAGACGTGCTGCCTCTGCTCCTAAACGGACATGGAGCATGGGGGTATGTCTGAGAGCAGAGCTCTCACAATACACATGACCCTGCACTCAAGAAGTGCCGTTCAGCAATTATAATGAGCGAGAATGCTCACAGGATGTTGCATACCTCCCAACTGTACAAATCATCACAGAATATCCAGATTTGTTGCCCATACAGTTGGCCTGTACCCCATTTGTCCTGGGAAATCACGGGATGATGTCAGGATTGAAGCCATTAAATAATGGCATACATTTGAGTCTCAGACACCAAATCCATCAGAAAACATATATTAAAACAAATCCTATTACTCTAGCAACTTTCCCAAGTTTATAAGAGCAATATTTAAAATATGTCCATAGTTGTACCTCATTTTGTCAAGCTTTGTCTAGATAGTTTGTTTGAAGAGGATGAGAGGTATGTGGGGTTGCTAGGATATCTGACAAATGTGCAGATGCACACAGAAATCCACAGCAATAAGTGAAACCTGTCCCTTCCTAGAGAAAATAACAGTAGAGAATTTTTTTTTATCAAACAGATTAAATTTAACCATAGCTGCATGGGTTTGCCCATTGCTTAGCTACACATACAGTAGTTTAAATAGCACAAGAAGATAAACAGCAAGACAGTACTGCAATAGTGTAGTGGTCAGAGCATTTGCTTTGTGAGAAGTCCTTACCTGTTTGATTTGATTCTCACTGTTGTAAATTCCAATTTCCATGTGAAATCAATTTATGAACATTTTATTTGCTGTATAACCTACTAAATAACATATATTTTTGAAATGGAGTACTGCATTAAGTGCAGATGTGAGGTGTCATTGTAATAATGTGGTAAAATCCACAGATAAAAACACAAGTGCCACATACAGTATATGTACACATGAATCAGGGATACTAAATGAAGGTAAAATGTGTAATGAATGATAAATCCATAGAGTGTCCAAATCTACCACTTTCCCAAGACCCATGTTTCATTTCTTTTAATAATTAGTGCAGGGGTAAGCTGGACTGAGCAATTTTAAGCAGTAGTAAGTGGGTTTAATCCTGTTTGCATGGGGGTAAGCAATGCACACACAGGTTAAACAATTTTGAAGCTAACTCTCTGTAAGCATATTTTACCGAAAGTTAGCATTGCTTACCATCACGCAAACAAGCACAGACCAACTTACAAATGCTTAAAAGTGCCTTAATCACTCTGTATTCAACAGCCCCTGTTCTGCCCAGCAACAAAATAAACAGCCCTTGCAGGTCTTAAACCCAAGACCCTGTACACTATAGTTGCAGTAGTTAACCAGTAAGCCATCGCAGCTGTACATAAAATTGAGGTATACCCAAACAGATTCTCACTATAGCAAAATCACAATTTACATGTGAAAGGAATATATATAAACAGTTTTATCTTGTATAACCTACTACATAACATATATATGTGAACTGGAGTATTGCATTAAGTCCAGATGTAAGATGTCATTGTAATAAAGTGGTGAAATCCCCCAATAAACATAAGGACCCCACACAGTGTATGTACACATGAATCACGGATACCAAACAAATATATCACATGTAATGAATGATAACTCAATGCCAAACAGCAAGTAGTGTGCAAAGTTAAAAATAAGCAATGCTAAGCATTGCACACCCCTAATAACTAGGTGTAAGCAATGCATAGCCCAGCTAAATCAATGTCCCCATTGGTGTACCCCTTTAAGCAATGCCAGCCTTAGGTAAGCAGGTTTGCCCATAGCTTAGTATTTTCAAAACTGTCTAATCACAGCAAAGTGCGGGAATTTGGCCCTATTTAAACCCCACAGATGAGAATACTTCTCATAACTATCTCATTACTGGTTGCAGCTTCCTCCTGTAGGCACCATGGCCGGTGTTGGAGAAGGATTGGTCTTCCAAGCCCAGCGCTGGGGCATCCAGGAGTCCAAAGTCATGGCAGAACTCCTTGTAAAACACCATGAACAGAGACTGCTGCAGGACCAGTACCACTGTTCCCAATATAAAGCGAAAGCCTGGGACCATCTTGCCTGTGACCTCATCAGTGCCACTGGCATCCCTTGAACTGGTGAGCTCTTGGAACTGTAGAGATATTGTCAGAAAGTTCAGATAATTGGTGTAATTCTCCTGCCTGTCACCCTGTCCCCCAGGCAAATAGAAGAAACTAGACAGATGGCTGATGTCCCAGCCATGTGCAAGTACTCATCCTACTACCTGTTTAATAATTGCCAGCTCATGTATATTATGGATAGGTATGGCTAAATATTCCTCTTATGTCTTTGACAGTGGCAGCAGAGTGGGCTGTGAATCAGGGAGCCCATGCCTGTAGGCTGCAGAGGCTGCATTGCGAGGCAGGTTAGTAATAATCTTGCATGTACTGTCATAAGAAATAAATCTAAAAGTAGTAGAAAGTTAATTGCCAGTATAAAAACCTGCATTGTGTATGGCATGTACTGAATAAACCAGACAATATGGCATGAAGAGTTTCATATAGGTTCTATGTAAATAAAAGGGTAACAGCCTGGCAGTAAAGGTCTAACTCCTGGACTGCTTGTGTTTACTCTGGTATCATAAGGTAATGTAGTGTTGCATTCTCTTAATAGTACTGTCATATTAAGCACTGTTACCCACACTGTGCTATATAAATAAAATGTGTAGGAATGTCTGTATATGACTGTTGTAATCACAAGATCATATTGTACAACTGAAAGAGACTTAAACAGAAAACAGTAAAAAGATAGACAACATAATCCAAATCACACACTCAACTGAGAAGTGAACTGTTGTATTTTTAGCACACACAGCCATGGTTTGAATCCTGGGAGTGGTAGTAAGCTGTATGCAGAATCATACCCCTCAACTGTACAGATATTGTCAGAAAGTTCAGATAATTGGTGTAATTCTCCTGCCAGTCACCTTGTCCCCCTGGCAAATACATGGGATGATCCCAGAAGTTTAGGCAGCAAATAATGACATACAACTGATTGTCAGACATCATAACTGTCAGAAATATAGCTATAAGAAAAAAACTGTAGCTCTAGCAACTTATCAAAATGTTATGAGAGTAATATGCAAAGTATGTCCCATCTCCACCCCCATGTTGTGAAGCTATGACCAGAGTGTGTGCAGTAACAGAGTAAGACATATGTGCATAATAATGATGTGGAATCTGGTAATATGTGTGGCAACATTCAAGTAGTGTTAACAAACATTCCCTCCACAGGTCTGTCAGATATGAAAACTGTGCCTAGAAATAAAACATTGAAATCCTGGACTGGTACTGTTTAGTCTGGTATTGTATGACATTGTTAGTGTTGCAGTTTCTCTGAATAATAAGGTATTACTCATCACTGTCATCCACACTGTGGTACTTAATAAAACTGTCTAGGAAACCCTGTATGAGTGTTGTAATTACAAGGTCAGATTGTAAAACCATGGGAGACTTATAGACAGAAATCAGAGAAGATATACAAAGCAATATCTATATAGACCACTCAACTGTGATGTGCACTGTGTTATTTGTAGCAGACACAGCCATGGTTTGAATCCTGGGAGTGGTAGTAAGCTATATGCAGAATCACATCCCTCAACTGTACAGATTTGTCCAAAATATCCAGATAATTGGCC
>NC_056744.1:661789698-661812198 GCF_019279795.1 Protopterus annectens
TGTCTATGATTTTTGGGACTCTACACTTTTCCGGTATTGTTGTGGGCCCTTTTGGAGGTGAGTGGGGGTGATGTTTGCACTGAATCTATCTGCCAGGATGTTGGCAATATCAGTAGGTTCAGTATATTTTGTGCTATTTTGCACTAGTTCAGTGCATATCTGTAAGTTGCCACTTAGATTATTAACATAGGCTTTGTGGTTATCTTTTGAATACTTGGCTATTTTTCTTTCGAAGTTAGCCTTGGATGATTTCATGAGGGACCTCAGTTTCTTACTGATACTGATCAGGGATGTCTTTCCTTCTTGGGATTTGCTTTTTTTTCTGAAATAGTTTCCTTCTTCTATTGTATAGCCTGTTTATTGCAGGGGTCCATCAAACTGGTTTCCTTCTCTTAGAGGAGTGAGTCTTGGTTTTGCTAGGGATGGCATGATCCATGCATCCTTGTAGGTGCTCATAGAGTGCAATTGTAAAGGTTTCTGCATCTTGAGCAGTGTTATCCTTTAGCACGGGGGCTGTGAAACTTACCACCTCTGTCTTAAGTAAGGTGAAGTTTGCTTTGGAAAAGTTTTTTTACTGTGGTTTACTTAGTTGGAGTGTTGGTGAGGTGTGAATATCCAGAGTGATTAGTTTATGGTCTGATCTAACCAGTGACAAGTTGACCTCCGGTGTGGAACACCTGACGCCCATGTTGGTGATGACCAGGTTCAATATGTTTTCACCTCTGGTAGGGGAGTTTACCCAGCTGATCCAGGGTGTTTGACGTGATGAATTCCAGGAAGCGCCTGGCCTGAGAATTCTTACTTGAGTAGTTTTCCCAGTGAATGGTAGGGTCATTGAAATTGTCCAATATCAGGGTGTTTGGTAGGACCTTCATGTTTTCCAGTGTCTCCAGAAAGGTGGAGTAGTGGTCCTGGGTCATGGAGGGTGATCTGTTGTAGGCCACAATTTGCATTGCAGATTTGCCTGATATTAGTTACACATGGATGATCTCAGAGGTATCATGCTGCGCCACTAACCTTGAGGTGTAGGTATTCTTGATGAATATGGATACACCCCCTCCTTTTGTGTTTCGATCCATGTTCTGTGGCCGAAACATGTGCTATGAGTTGTAGCCCGGTAGTGCTCTCTGGAGCCTTGAACCAGGTTTCAGTTACTGCACAGATGTGGATGTTCTCCATACTGAGGAGTGGTTTGAGCGTGTGCATTTTGAGATTTAAACTCCCGGCGTTGAGTAGCACAGCTCTCAGTTTTTTGCTAATTGTGCTGTTTATGGAGGTGAATTTGACTTTTAAGCCTTGCCTAAAAAAGGCACTATAGGGGCAGCAAGAGCCTTGGCCAGTATTTGAAAGCCTTGGGGTGACAGGTGCAAACCATCTCCTGTGAAGCAATGCAGCTTGTCGAGCATGTCGTCCCAGGTTGACAGACACTGGATCCCCTTTGAATGACACCAGAAGCTTAGCCAGTTGTTAAAATTGATATTTTTTTCTTTATACTGAGGTATCATTCTTGGTTAGGGCAGGATGCTACTCAGGGTCAGGGTCATACCAGCCTGGGCTGCATGATCAGAGAGCTCTTCCATGTCTCTTTTCATATAGTCCAGGGAGGTACGTCTCAGGTCATTCACACCAACATGAACAATGACAGAGTCATATTTGTACTTGTTCTGGAGTGACCTGAGTGCTTGTGTTATGTGGTGGATTCTGGCTCCCAACAGGCAGCTAACAGTAACCTTCTGCTTGTCCAGCCTAGTGAGTGGGACGTCAGTGTGCCTGACTATAGAGTCACCTATTACTAGTGTGTTAGATATTTTATTTTGCCTTAAGGGCTGTGATTGTGCGGCACACTGATTTTGAGTTTTTTTGTGTTGTCTGGTTTGTGACGGGAAGTGCAGGTTGTTTGAGTGTATACTTTGGAGGTCTCTGATGCTTTTGCAGGTTTTATTTATAGCCTCCGAGTATGATTTTGTGTATTTGTGTGTATTTTTTGCCAGTGCTGTTTTAGTAGGTCTGTATGATGCTGGAGTTGTGGTTCAAGTGTTAACCTTCTCCTCTTGACTGTCTGTTCCAGTCTTGGGTGGAGACAGCTTAGCTTCCAGTTTGGCTGTATAATTGCATCTCTCACATAGATATATATGTATATATATATATATATATATATATATATATATATATATATATATATACATACACACACATATACATATTATTTATTTATTATTTATTTATTTTATATTTGTTGACCGGGAAAGTCCAACTGGATATATGTCCATTTTCAGCGGAGGCCTGGGGAGAAAAGCTCCAGCATTGACCAATAGGTAAATACATGTTCATAGAATACAGATTGTTCTCCTATGGTAGTTTAAACAAAAAAAGAGGACACATCATAAAGTGATTCAAATACACATTATACACTAAGCCAAGTATATAAAAAGTTACAGACACATATTATAACATGCTTTTTCACTTTCTAGGCTGACCATTATGGATAGATTGATAGGATTTGAATTTAAGAGGAAAAGTAGAGAGATTTACATGGAAGAGGTGATAAAGAGGGGTCAGAAGAGAGAAAGGTCAAAAGGTTAATAAGGTTGGACCTGATAGAGGAAGAAGATAACTAGCTGAGGTGGAGTCAGACTGGACTTGTGCATTGGCAAAGCCAATGTGACTTGAGATGGTGAGTTAACCTTTTTTTGAAAAGCTTTATGGAGGGAATGATGGTGAGGCTGGGTGGAAGGCAGTTCCATATTTTTCCGATTGCAATGGCAAAGAGTGCGTCACCTCCTGCGTTGTTGGTTTTTACTGTTTGTGCTAGTATCTTGTTTGAGGAGCGTAAACTATTGAGATTGTTGTAAGGTTTGATTAAGTTTTTCAATGCAGGGGTTTTGTCGGGTTGTTTAAGAATTTTGAATGCTACTATAAGTTGGTTCTGCTGGAGAAGGTTTGGGAATTCTATCCAGCCCAGACTTTGTAGGTTGATACAATGATGGGTTCTGTAAGACATGCCAGTTGCAAATCTGGCAATATGATTATAACAACATGATAGTTTATTTAGGTCAGATATGTTACGGTTTGTAAGGATAGGGGAGGCATATAGGAGGGTAGAGAGGAGATGAGAGCGGGCAGTAGCCATTTTTGCGATTGGAGTAAGAAAGGATTTTATACGATAAAGTGACCCGAGTTTTTTGATTGATGTGGATATCAAATCTAAGTTTATTGTCAATGGTGACTCCCAGTAGTTTAGTGTAGGAGTCAGGGGAGATAATTGTACCATTTTTGGATTGTATAGAAAAGGGTGTGGGGATGGTCTTATGAGTGGGGTGGAAGAGTAACAATTTGGTTTTATTTGGATTAAGAATCAGTTGATGACCCAATAGCCAATTCTCTACTGCCATGAAACAGGTTTGTGTTTTTGATAATAGATTGATTGGAGATGGATCAGAACAAACTAGTGTCGAGTCATCTGCGTATTGAATACAGGTGGCATCAAGGATGGCTTTGTAGAGGTCATTTATGAAGACTGAGAAGAGGTCCCAATATAGAACCTTGAGGAACCCCTATGGTATTAGGTAGGAGGCTAGAGAGCTTATTCTGCCAGAGTACAGCTTGTTGTCTTTCCAAGAGATAGGCATGAAACCACTCCAGAGTTTGGTTGTCTAGATGGAGATTTTTTAGGGTATAATAAAGTAGTTGGTGGTTAACCATATCAAAGGCCTTTGATAGGTCCAGAAAGAGAGCAGAAGATATTTTTTTATTATTCCGGTTGTGGTTAATTGTGTCAGTAAATGAGAGAAGGGCAGTGGTTGTACTATGGTGGGGTCTAAAGCCATGTTGAGAACTGGTTAGTAGGTTGTTCTGGATAAGATAGTAGAGAAGTTGTTTGTGTGCGCACTTTTCTATGATTTTGGCCAATGGTGACAATATAGCTATGGGCCTATAGTTTGACAGTTCCGTGGATGAGCCACCTTTATGGAGTGGTATTACATAGGATATTTTCCATATTGAGGGGATTTTGGCTTCTGCCATGGTACGATTGATGAGTATCGAGATGGGGTAGGCTATGACATCAGCAGCTTTTTGTAAATATTCGGCTGGGAGAAGGACTGCGGAGAGAGTAGTTGGTTTTAGTTTCTTCAGTAGAGATCGTATATAGGCAGTTGGGACAGGTTGAAATTTAAAGGTGGGTAAGGACCTTTGGGTGGTCTCTGTTGCAGGGGAGTTGGTAGCTTGTAGTTGGTTAGCCAGGGATTGTATAGTGTCAGTAAAGAAGGTATTAAAGGAATTGGCTACTTCTTCTGGGATTTTATCAGATAATTTTTCTGGGGTAGGGGTTGAGCTTTTATCTGGATGGAGAAGATTGTTTAAACTGGCCCAGAATTTTTGAGGGTTATTTTGGTGTTTATATTGTAGTTGACAATAATAGTTTTTTTTGTCAAGGGATATAGCTTTTTTGGTCTCATTTCTTTGCTGTTGGAATTTAATGCGGTTGAGGGGAGACTTGGTTGTGCGTCATTTATCCCAGGTTTTGTTTCTAAGTTTAATTAGGGATTTGGTGTCTTTTGTTAGCCAGGGTGCTATGTTTGTTTTAATTCTGATTAATCTTTTTGGGGCGTGAGACTCAAGTATTGCTAGAAATGTAGTATTAAAATTTAATACTGCCTCCTCTAGGGGGATACACTTAAGGGATGCCCAGTTGTAGGATTTAAGTTCTGTCTGAAATTTTGTGAGGTCAAAGTGTTTCCTGTTTCTAACTGACCTGTACATGGGCTGATTAGCACATGTTATCTTGTTTTTCTTTACATAGGTGATGAGGTGGTCACTAAGGTCATTTGGAAGGGTCCCAGATACGTAGTTATGAGGTTGACTGTTTATAAGGATCCAATCTAGGATACTCTCTTTTTGTTTATTATTACCTATTCTCGTAGAGGAAGATATGGTCTGTTGGAATCCATGGAGATTTATTGGTGTGGGGTTGAACTCGGAGGAACATTGGTTCCAGTCCAGGTTCACGTCACCTAGTATAATAGTTTCTTGAGGGTAATTACTTGATAGCCAGCTAAGAAGGTTCTCAAGTGTATCAGAGTTTTTCCCGGGGGGGATGTAGGTCACAATTAGATTAATTTTTTTTCTTTATTTAGTTGTAGTTTTAGTGCTAGTATTTCGGCATTGGAGATCTGGGGTGGCTGAATGGGGTTGATAGTAACGTTTAGTGTGCTATTGTAGAGTACAGCAATACCACCACCCTTTTTGTTTAATCGGTCAGCTCTGTGTATATTGTAGCCAGGTGGAGTAATCTCATTATCTTTGGTCCCTGGTTTTAGCCAGGTTTCTGTTAAACACATTATTTCTGGGAGGTACATTGCTATTAGAGCATGTAAGTTATGTATCTTGTTATTTAGACTTCTTATATTTAAGTGGTATATTTGGAGGGAGTTGGATATGCTCAGGGTAGGTGGTGGGGTGTTCAAGCTTGGAGTTGACGTGGGGCCTGGGTTGGGGTGGATATCCCCATCTTTAGTGATGTTTTTTCTTAGAGAGTCTAATAGTCTCATAAGTTTGAATAGTAGTTTATAATCATGTTTGGATTTGGGGTGCATTGGCTTGTGTTTATGTGGGTAGTAATAATTTGACTGTGGTATTTGACTGGTCAGATAGAGTGTATAATGTGTAGCACTTTGCAGGGATGGGGATATATTAGTTTGGTATCTGGGGTAGTAGAAACCTGAGTAAGGCTGGTCTTCATATTTAGTTAGCTGGTATAGTATGATAAGCAGTGGTAGGGTAAGAGTAATAGTTTTTAGCATTGATTTAGTTATAGTGGGTGTGGTGGATTTCATTTTCTTTGGGTAATGGAGCTTTAGGTTTAAGATGTTATCTAGGGGGTTGGATGGAAGTATTGGTAGGAGTGGGAGGACGTTTGCAAGTGATTTTGTATGGCTGGAGAAAGAGGAGGGGGTGTGATTATTTAGGTATAAATGTAGGCGTACTGGGGGCGGGTGAGATATGGGGGCAGGGTGGGGTGCGGAGCGAGCCCGAGCAGAGCGAGGGCGAGCAGAGCGGGGTTTTATTTAGCTCCAGACTAAAGGCACCAGAGAATAAGGCAGGAGAAAATGGTAACCTGTGTCACCAGTTATATTCAACTCACTGTTATTCTTGTATGTAAGGACTTGATTTTTAAATGAAATAATGTTCAGGGAGAATTGATAAGTTGTGGGTTTGGTGGGGTAGTTTACTGCCGTGTACTGAACCCAGTACGCTAGTCATTACAGTATTTGTTAAACTTTATTCTATGTGGAACTGTTTCATAAGTATTGACCTTATCAGTTCTTTTACTATTGTTGTCCTGCTGGTGGGTACAGCTTAACTGTGCCTGCAGTTTTGGTACAGCGACTATCTTTAGAGAGGGTCTTGAACTCTATCGCCAGTGGGGCAAACAATAGGTCAGTACCTAAAAGGAGATACAACACATATGCAATGCTATAGTTAGGAGTCTTCTTATCTTGCATCTATGTTATTTAGTTCAAGCACGACACATGTAATGTTAAGCACAGACTTGAAATTTTCACCAGCACATTATTCTTTGTTACTTCTATATTAGTTGGAGTATAAGTAATAAAACAGTATATGACTGAACAAACTGCCACTCCGTACATTAGAAACTAAAGCAAAGCATAACAGGGAAGTGTTAACATCCCCACGCTAAACAATACAGCTATTATCCAAAGTGAAAAATTCCCTCGTAGGAGGGAAAAAAGTGTCCACCTACTAACAAAACAGGAACAAACAAACAACTCTGTTCTTAGATCAATAATGATCAGTAGTTGAGCGTGGAAGAACTATTGCGTTTAGCAGATGCCATATATCAGAAATTAACCAACAAACTAGTATAACACCACACGCTGTACTACAATGCACGGAAGCTAAGCGTGCATAGGATAGTGCGTTTAGCGCACTATCACAGTTTGACTTGGGCGACCACTCTGCAATGGTCTAAATACACAAAAGTAACAGATATAGCATTTTATGTTAGTCGCCAAGCGATGTCTACAGCTATATACAATAAAAAAATGCTTTAAGTTGTCTAATTAACACAGTGTGACTAGCGCTACCATTCTGAAAATAGACAGAATATACAAATCTAGTAGTTATTAGTCCTTCTATTGGTCATCAAGAGATATTTACAGAGATATGCACTGGAAATGCTGGAATTACATACCCTGTTAGGTTGACTACCGACTAGGTTCTGGTTCACAGCAGTAAATCCAAAATGGTGGTAGAAGCAGGGAAGATAAATAACCTCGCATACGTCAGAGGTAAGGGGAGGCGTTGATTTTATTTAGCTCCAGACTAAAGGCGCCAGAGAATAAGGCAGGAGAAAATGGTAACCTGTGTCACCAGTTATATTCAACTCACTGTTATTCTTGTATGTAAGGACTTGATTTTTAAATGAAATAATGTTCAGGGAGAATTGATAAGTTGTGGGTTTGGTGGGGTAGTTTACTGCCGTGTACTGAACCCAGTATGCTAGTCGTTACAGTATTTGTTAAACTTTATTCTATGTGGAACTGTTTCATAAGTATTGACCTTATCAGTTCTTTTACTATGGTTGTCCTGCTGGTGGGTACAGCTTAACTGTGCCTGCAGTTTTGGTACAGTGACTATCTTTAGAGAGGGTATTGAATTCTATCGCCAGTGGGGCAAACAATAGGTCAGTACCTTATCAGTTCTTTTAATATGGTTGTCCTGCTGGTGGGTTCAGCTTAACTGTGCCTGCAGTTTTGGTACAGTGACTATCTTTAGAGAGGGTCTTGAATTCTATCGCCAGTGGGGCAAACAGTAGGTCAATACCCTGTTAGGGTGACTACCGACTAGGTTCTGGTTCACAGCAGTAAATCCAGCAGTAAATATATATACATATATCACTATGTATAGATATGTATAGGAAGATACATATTTAAAGGGTGCACAGCTTATTGAACAGCCAGTATTCCTACAGTTGCCAACTTTTAAAATGGACAGTGTATGATTCTCTCATACAAAAGACAACTATTGCATGAAACATACACCCACAGAGAAGTCAATGGATATGACACCACACACAGGTTTGCATACATAAGAAATGTTTATTTGTGCACTATTATAGTTGTATATGCCATGTCATATAGCTATTAGCTGTTTGAAATATATACTAACTGAGTAATGCACCTCTCAAGCAGATCATTTTATACAGTAGTTCGAAAGTATAACATATGTTGCTGTCCAGGCCAAGGCCTTCAAGTAGTACAACAGTAAAGAAACACTGGGCCAGAAGATAACAATCAATCAACAGTAAGTAATACAGATGTAGTTCAGCAGCTTCCAATTACACTCTGTACTCAACCCATAGGGGGAAAAGAATTAAGCTGTCACAATGAAGATGTATCTGTTACATAACAATGCTTAACTTAAAATAGCACTATCACACTGACCAACAGAACAGTCTGTATGACAGTAAACCCTAGGCCACCAATGTTCCCAATGTGAATTGTATGAAAATATACAGCCATATACCTTAAGGTTTCTTATTACTGATATCCCTCACATGTTGTAACAGCCTACGTTATATATGTTGCATACCCATCCCCAATAGATGGACTTACAGGGGCATATAACTGTGTTATATACACTGACCTCTGGACTGCACAAGGGCACATGTTTTGTCCAGCTGTAGCCCACATATATATGGATCCTACCATATAAAATGTGTTGGGACCAGAACATCACTGTAATGATGGCAGGAATGGCAGCATGACATAATCATAGGCCACTACTTAACAAGCTCTTACTTCATGACATATGGGCAAAGCTTGGTATATAGATGGAGGACAGAGGTTGGAACACAGGGCCATATTTGCAATATTGTTGTTACACACTGAGAAAGTTGCTGGTGTTACAGGATTGTTTGCAGCATACCCTTAGTCAGGAATATGAAGTCAGAAACACAAATAGATGTAGCCATGTACTGATAGCACTCAATAGACAGAATGCCAGTGATATATCTGAGACAAGACCTGTGTGGTGGACAGACAAAACATAACAGCCAATCCTCTCCCTATCATGTGGATAGGCCCACAGCTGTGAGCTATGCAGACAGACTGCATTTCATGCTAAACTAGTATGTACACACAAACCCTGTAACACTAGTGGTATACAATGCATATAACAACACTACTCACATTGTCTGTAGGTCTGGAACCTTATACAAATATGTAGCTGGCCTGTGTCTGCAAGTCCTCTTGTAAGAGGTATTGCTACCTGCTGTCTGTAATGCTGCTGGCCACACACAGGAAGGATGTCCTCCATACAGAAAAGGTAAAGTGACCATGCCCACATGATTTAGGAATTTATACTAGTGGGTTGCCATGACAGTGGTAAATGGAAGTACTTCACAGCAGACTGCATGCAGAGAGTAAGTAGCTGACACTGATTGGTGCAGAGGCCATCACCTGATCATGTGCATCACCTACAAAATCCATGCTGCAATCTGTTCAAAGCAGCTCAATCTATGTAGTAGAGAGAAACAGAGAGAGAGAGAGAGAACGAGAGAGAGAGAAAACAAACAAACAAACATCCATCCATCCACACAGCAAACTGTATCCAGAAGAGACAACATTCCCACAGCAGGTATGTGAAGCATATATGCATGTAAGTGTAGTATTTGGTCCATAATAATGGGGTAGATGATGTGGAATGATTTTTATGTGGCATCAGGTGTTGTTGTAATGATGTCCAGCTGAAAAACTGCTATGGACAATAGTGTCTGTCCCTGTGGGCAGTGGACCATACATGTCAACTGTGCAGATCAGCACTGACTGACAAGATGTAAGCCATAATAGTGTGTGTTGTGTAGTGCAAGACATGTATATTAGTGTGGCCAATAGCTGGTGGTGGAAGTAATGCCATTATGATGGACACATGAGTTTCAAAGCCCACACCTTGCAGGACAGTCATATTAACATGTAATGTAGCATGCACAAATGCCATAGGTGTGTAATAGGCTTACCTGCAATCTGCCCCTATATATACCCACCTAATGTTAGGCTGTGTCCACATGTGACACCTGTCTGCGTTGTAGCAGAGCAGTACAGTGCAGCTGTGCAGGAAGGAGAGTTAGAGATGTTTGAATGCACCCTATGTATATATATATATATATATATATATATATATATATATATATATGTGTGTGTGTGTGTGTGTGTGTGTGTGTGTGTGTGTATAGGTATATATATATATATATATATATATATATATATATATATATATATATATATATATATATACATATTTGTATAGGCATATATATATATATATATATATATATATATATATATATATATATATATATGTGTGTGTGTGTGTGTGTATTTATATATATATGTATGTCTACAGATATACAGAAATATGTGTATATAAATATATATATATATATATATACATGTATGTCTACATATGTACACACACACACACACACACACACACACACACACACACACACACACACACACACACACACACACACACACACACACACATTTATATAAATACATGCCCCCTACTGTTGACTGACAGTGCTGCACGATATGCATGAGGGAACTTCACACATATCAATACACACACACACACACACATATATATATATATATATAATATATATATATATATATATATATATATATATATATATAATATATATATATATAT
This sequence comes from Protopterus annectens, assembly GCF_019279795.1. Lineage (NCBI taxonomy): Eukaryota > Metazoa > Chordata > Ceratodontiformes > Protopteridae > Protopterus > Protopterus annectens. The sequence goes on from NC_056744.1 coordinate 661,800,436, forward strand.
ATATATATATATATATATATATATATATATATATATATATATATATATATATATATAAACACACACACACACACAGCAGTAAGTGGGTGCAAAATGGACAGTTATGTCAGGTGTGAACCCCATGTTAGGAACACATTGCCCTTGTTTGGGAAGGTGGGATTAGTAATTTAGGGAAGGATAGTAGGTTTATTTGGGGAGGTAGGTTGGGTTGGCAGACAGACAAGACAGCATACAGGGGCAGTATATGACACATGTGGTGGGTAAACACCTTGGATTGGGAGTGTTGTCTGGGATGTGGAAGCCCATGAGACCCCATATGGAAACAATGAGATCAAGGTCCCCTCCCATGGGCAGTCACAACATCATCTTCATGGTCCTGAACGTGTCTGGGCTGGGCGCTGAGCATGAGGAGCATGCAGACCCTGTGATTGTGTACTGAGGGCCTCAAGGTGCTGTAGCACATCCCCCAAGTGTCTGTGGAGCTCCCTATGCACCAGATCCTGGACCTGACTTTGGGTGACAGGATACTGTTTGTGTGTGCTCCCGGGGGGGGGTGAACACCATCCCTTGAGGTGGTTCCACCTGAAGGTTATGCAGGACTAGTAGATGAGGGGGTCCCAAGGTGGGTCGCAGATGTGATGTGGCCTGCAACATGAGCAAATGAGGTGGGAGAGGTGGTTCTGCTGGCAACTGTTTCCCAAAAATGCAATTGTGTCACTGTTATAGAACATATGTGGGTAGTAATAGTCCACACTTTCCAGGATTATATCTAACAGCATGCATAGATATCCCCATTAGCACAAAACAACAGATGTGCAGCAGTCACATAGCAAACAGAACACATGCATATATGGAACCATAGTGGCCCTTACAATGTCATGCAGGTGACATTGTTCATAACAGGGCACCAATGATAGTGTTTCAACGTGGAACATGACTACAAACACATAGTACAGATAGTTGTACACTACGATATATGTCCCAATGGTAGGTCTTCTGTAGACATACCCATTGAGTTGTGTGATCAGATTGTTGTTGCAGATGTGGAGGGAGACAGAGATGTGTATTAACAACTATTATACCATGATCCCCCCAAAACGTGCACGCTGATTGGCCAGCGTGCCCATTGTAAATCGAGTTATACTAATGGAAAAAGGTCCGGTCGCCCGGACTTTTTTCCATTAGTATAACTGCTTTTAAACACTGTCTATATGTTAAATGGGTTTAACATGGCGAGACAGCTAAAATAAGCAACGAAGATCTCCGTTGCTTATTTTAGCTGTCTCGCTATGTTAAACCCATTTAACATAGCAGACAGTGTTACAAAAGCAATGGAGAAAGCAAAATCTCCGTTGCTTTTAGGTTTCGAGCTATGTTAAATGAGTTTAACATAGCGAAACAGTTTAAAATAAGCAACGGAGATGTCCGTTGCTTATTTTAAACTGTCTCGCTATGTTAAACTCATTTAACATAGCGAACACTAAAAAACGGAGATCTTGCTTTCTCCGTTGCTTTTGCCCACAGCTCTGATGTACTGCACAGGCGCGCAGTACATCAGAACTGCCGTGGATGCCAGACATCTGTGGAAGGGCAGTAAACAGGCATTATACTATGCCATTATTTAAGAAAAGTAATAGTTTCTTTTCTTAAATAATGTCATGGTATAATAACACTTCTGGGTGGGTAATGCTAAATTTACCCCACGGTTGGCTTTGTTTGGTCCCTCGGGCTTCGCCCTCAGGACCAAACCACGCCAACCGTGGGTAAATTTAGCATTACCCACACCCAGGCGTGGGTTATTGCTATATGATATCCTTCCAGTATGAGGTCCTCAGACCTGTTTCTCTCTTTATGTCTTTCAGGCAATATGTCAAGGGAAAGACTGGGTATGTACACAGTGGAGGTGAATGATGCCAACATCACATACCTGGTGAAGCACTACAACACCCTGTTCGGCCATACAGCCTATGATCTGTAGAACAGGACTGCCCTGTGGAACAATCTTGGCCAAAGGGTAAACGATGTCAGCCTGCATAGCCGCAGTTATGAACAGGTCTGACATCAATGCACTGATCTACTCCACCATGCCCATCGGTGTGCAGCTGCAGTTAGGGGGGACCAGCCTGCAATGGGGGGGTCATGCCATCCAGCCCCACCGACACATGTTGAGGAGCTCCTCGCCAGCCTCAGGGCACCTGCCCACCCACAAACAACACCTGGCAAAGAGCATAGTGGAGGTGGGTGCAACCAACACAATGTCAGAAGAGCATGCAGGTAACTCCACAGGGCACATCAGTAGACCACTGTTGCACATCCATCCACATCTGTAGAGTTAGATCATGCATATGTGAGATGAAATATAGTCTGTTATTGTGTAGTAGTAATAAACAGATGTGCATAATATGTAGTATTGTGGGTTTGTACTGTTGATGTACTGTAATACTGCACCCACCCTGTACCAATGCCACAGGTGTGGCTACTGACATCACATCTCTCACATAATTATGTAGGATCCTCTGGTATATCTCCGGGCAGCAGCCTGTAGCTGGTGAGTATGGTGTTTGTTCAGATTTTCCAATACACCGGTCATACTATGGCCATGGTATATTCCATGCACACATTTAACACACCTACCCATAATGCATGCTGCACATGTTCATGTATTGTTGCTGTTAACTGCACTGCATCACAGTGGTCACCATGATGGTGTATCTGAAGCTTATGTAAGACTCCTGCAATATAACTAATAACCTGTCATTACAAGATATGTGCACAGAGATGAACATAATGGTGGGACAAAGGGTCTACAGTAGGGACATGTCTGAAACATCATCCTTATACAGTGCTACAACAGTATATATACCACTGTTACAATGGCAACTGTTACAGATCTACACTATGACATATCACAATAATACATTCCACAAACCTTACAACCTGCAATGTGGTCCTAACATAAGCAATGAATGTGTAATGTGGAATTCCATGTTAGGACAACAAATATGGGGAATACATACCTTCACAAACAGTGGAAGCATATGTTTGCATACACTCCAGATAACATAATGTGGAAGCATCTTTTGAGGTACTGACGGCATGCATTCTTCATGAGTATGGACCTTCCAGCAAGTACAGGTCCTCAATGTCACACCAATAAATGGTCTGCTGTCCAAGACATTTGGCCTTCAAATGTGCCCACTTACCTGAAACAGCAGCAGCCATAGCTTGCACACATCTTGCAAGCCATGGAATGGATCCCATACCCAACAGGTAGCACCCAGGAGATGGACATGTAGCCTAACCTCACCATTGCATATACCATGGCAAACAGTGCAGACAGTCATGTATGTGACGAGGATGTATGGGACAGAATTAATGTAGAAAATAAACAGATGGCCATCCAAGACAGATGACAACACATTTATGTATTTATTTATTTAACATTTGTTAACCGGAAAAGTCCGACTTGGAGCAAAGCCAATTTTCAGCGAGGCCCAGGGAGAAAGGCTTCACATGCATGTCTTTGTAACATGGGAGGAAACCGGAGCACCTGGAGGAAACCCAGGTGAATGCAAGGAGGACATGCAGAGTCTGCACAGAAGGCACCCCAGTCGAGATTCGAACCAGAAAATCTCTTGCTGTGAGGCAACAATGCTACCGCTGCACCACTGCACACCCACATGTTGCAAACTGGTCATGCAGGCTGCCTAGTAACATGCCACAACACTGAGGGAGTTGCAGGAATATCTAGCAAGTACTGGCTGTGCAGTACCCATGTTGGCAATTGCCTAGACTCTGCATAAGTGTGACCCATGGATTAGTGCAATCAGATGGGACAGTTGTACCACAGGAAACATCAGCCAGACCTCTCTACAAGTAGTGTATGCATAACAGCAAAGTTCCCCAAAAGGCATGCATTGAGATGTGTACTGGTGTATCAAGACCACATTGGAAACCTCCAGACAGTATCAATTAAGATACATGTGCTGCACAACCAACACCTCACCCCACCTCAGGCCCACCATCCCCATCTGTTCCTTGCTGGTGCCAGTGTACACCTGTATGCTTGCCATTTATTAGCAGGGACTAGGCCAGTACACATAGTGTTCAGTGTTTGGGACACTGCAACATGACACACATGTGTGGGCCATAGTTGGCAAGCCTCTGCAAAAAGCTGAGGGTGGGGAGGGGGTGTCATCATGAAACACAACCATACACTGAAGCAGAGATCCAAAGGATGCTATGAATGGCTTTATCTGCACACAGTCAAGGTTAGAAACTGTGACAGACATAACCCTGACTCCACAGCAATAGTGACGGCACTGTGTGCCCTGCAAGGGATGTGCACATGAGTTGACCTTGCAATCATGCAGAGTTGGGTAACATTTGTAGTGCAGACTAACCAAATACTGGCAAATGCAGATGGCCCATGCTAGTATACCCCTGCCAGGAATAGTGACTGCTGCAGTACACATAACAGTAGGTGCAACAAACCATCATGATAAGGGCGTGCACACATATGCACCCACAAATTGTATGCATCTCAATCAGCATCTGCACAACTAATACATTTGTTTGACACTGCATTTGATTGCACAGGTGATATGTCACATATTAGGTTCGTAGAATGTTAACATATGCAGTAATGTGGCCCCATGGCATATCAAGGAAGATGGCACCATATCAATAAGGGTGTGTACACTCCCCATAGCCTCGGTAAGGTTTGAAGGCTGTCAGTGTAATTGTATTTTATTGGCCATACATGCACCGCTGATGAGATCTGTAAATCAGACATCAGGCATTCACAAATGACATCTGTCCACATATCATCCCAGGTATGTGTCAGATAAACACAAAGGGGCTGAGAACAGCAGAGAAAACATAACTGACACACATATACACACTCAGCAATGGTATACACACCTGTGAGGTATGGTGCACATTACATTCCAGGGTGCTGAACAGGTGCACAGCAATACTGAGTACATGGGTGCAGTGTGTTCCAGGGGGAAGGGGCATCACCTACTAACACAACCCATACATCACAGAAATGTATAATGTTGCTAGCAGGGATTGACTATAGCTGCACTGCATGATGTTGAGTGCCATATGTCATGCATGTTGACAGATGGGTAATGAGAGGTCTGTGTGTGATATCTTTCTGCAGCCTCACTTGTAATTGTGTGTGTGTGTGTGTGTGTGTGTGTGTGTGTGTGTGTGTGTGTGTGTGTGTGTGTGTGTGTGTGAGTGTGTGTGGGGGGTTAATTTGTCTGTAAGTGCTATCTGGTGGAGTGCAGGGGGATGATGTATGTAGAATGTGTGTGTGTGTGTGTGTGTGTGTGTGTGTGTGTGTGTGTGTGTGTGTGTGTGTGTGTGTGTTTGTGTATGTGTTCATGTATACACATGTGTGAGTGTGGGGTTGTTCATACCTCTCAACTACCCTTTGAAATTGTGCAGTACATGGACAGACACATGAGACACCAGGAATATGTTTCTGACATGTTATCTCAGGACAGCTGATATTATAATAATGTCTGCCACATGAAACATGCATTGGGAGGGAAAACTAGATACCAGGGATACTATTTTAATTGCATTCAGCAGAAAGGTGAAAGAATACCCATGTATGCAGCACTACAGATGCATTGGAGAATTACTAGACAACACCAGAGAGTGTTTCCAAATAGTACTGTAGTCCACATAAAAGTTAATAGAGCAACAGATCTTGCATCTACTGAACAATAGTTATGTATGAAACTCCAGTGAGTGACATTATTGAGTGACTGTAGTAGCCCATAACATATGGGGGCCATGCTCAAGATGTCTGGACAAAATCAGGGTGAACACTGGATGACATCAGGGAGTCTTTGAAAAAATGACTCCAGTCAAGTCAAAGAGGTACTGGAGTAACAGGTCATGTTTTGTGTTCACTTTTCTAGGCAATTAAAAGAATGATACATTATTGATTGATATTATTGACTGTAATTACTCAATACTGATGCAGAATGGGAAACTTAAGAGAAAAAACTAGGGACATTCTATAAACTCAGGGACAGGTAAGTAGCATGGTGGAATGTCAGGGTTTGTGTGTGTGTGTGTGTGTGTGTGTGTGTGTGTGTGTGTGTGTGTGTGTGTGTGTGTGTGTGTGTGTGTGTGTGTGTGTGCGTGTGTGTGTGTATGTATGTACTGTTAAGCAATGACGTACATGTTTTAAAGTGCATTTCTTGTTTTCCCCTCACAGGTGGCAAGGTATGTCAGGATCCCTCCTCCAGGCAATCTGATGTTGGTGTCCATACAGACACTGAAAATGATGATAGGTGTGTTGAGGCACAGGAGGGGTTGTCAAGGGCTGAAGCTGCACCATTGTGTGACATCCTGCTGTTATCCACCCCATCCCTGTACACAGTCACAATGCCTATACATACTCCATCATGAGTGGTCATAGCTGAGGGACAGTTGGCCATTGGTGGCATGGGACAGGACAGTGTGGCATATATGGCACATGTGTCTTGACACAGCAGCCATAGCCCGATGTCCGGTGGGGTACCACATAGGCAGATGTACAGGGGTGCTCGTTGAGGGTTGCTGGTCATCGTGCCCCTGGCAGAGGTCCCACATCTGGTACCACCAGATGCATGTTTCAGGCCATCATGAAGGCACAGGCATGTATGGAATGATACATCAGACAGGCTCTGATGCTGCAGAGGGCTACTCATTCAGCTGTTACTGACAGCATCTTTGATCTTGCAGGTGCATTCTGTTATTTTACAGAGGTCATGGATAGATGGTTGGGTGACATAGTGGGAATCCTCGACCATGGAATGCCCGTGCTCAAGCATAGGGTGGCAGTGGTGTGACAGCCACATGGACGTAGGCCAGCAACACCAAGAGCTGAAGGTTGACATGGATATACAAGAACACTGCGCAGCTCTCGTAGTGGCATTACCAGCCCCCGCACTGCAGAAGGGGTGCTGTCCACACCACACAACAGCAGGCCTCATGCACATGGCCCTGACCAGTTCCAAGAGGGACCTTTTTCCAGCAGACATATATCATCGTCAGTGGAAAGTACCATATTGTGGCTTCTACCTGGTCATGCCCGAGGAACCCCTGACAGACACAGTTCTCGTGTCCATGGCCGAAGACGGTGAACTACATACCCTGCCAGGTATGGTCTGCAGCTGTCCAAAAAAAACCTGTATGGGGAGCTGCATGGCAGAACTGTGTACATGCATACTCACACACAATACAAACCCAGCTAGGGAAACCCCATATCTACATATACCACATCACCATGACCATATCAATAATTAAATCCCCTCACTCACACACATGGTGTCAAACGTATGGCTCAGCCTAGGTCTCTGGCAAACCAATAGCACATGCTGTTTATATGATGATACCTGTGCCACATCCCTGTCATCCATAACATTGATGCAGGGACAGGCTAATATGGTTCTAGTGCACATGGTGTCTGTACTACAGTGTACCAATGTAATGCTGTGCAACATGTTGTCAGCAGTAAAGTTTAATGCTTACATGTCAGGAAGTGTAGCTGTCCAGCTATGATGCATTATAGCTGTTATTAACACTGAGTGATTGTGGTCTCCATAATGTATTCTGTTTGTGTTGTAGGTGTCCATGTGTCAGCAGGAGGATGGTCTGCTGTTGTATCCTACAAGGGGTATGGCACTGTGGTGACACCTTGGCTGTGCCATATCCTTGGTACAGGTGAACACATGTCACAGGTCTGTATAACAGTTACTACATGTGCCAGATGGCTGATAGGTTGGGGTGGTGTATACAGGTGAGTGCATGGTGGCTGCTGTCAGCAGCCCTTCTACAGTGGACAATGGTAAGTGTACTGGGTGGTACACACCACATGTTTGTGTATAACACACACAGACACTTTGGTGTTGATGCAATACATACAGAATACTGTATACATGGATGTATGTACCTGTGCAAGGAACATATTGTAGCCTATGTAATTCCGCCAAGCCAGAATAGGCACAACAACACATTGGTAATTAAGCAGTCTGCAGGTTTAATGTCACTGACAATGTTAGTGACAGAGTATATGTCCCCTTCCCCAATGTAGTGCAATCCTCAACTCGATAAACATAGGTGTGCTGGTGTGGGTGGCACAGTCCTACCCTTTGGAGGGTGAGAGGTGCTGCAGAACTGCAGATAGTGTGTAGCCAACTACTTAACCTTTTAACATGAACTGTATAGTTTTACGGGCAGCTAAGCAGTGGGATATACCCAACAGTAACTGCAATAATAGTGGCTGTGTCCACAAGAGCAATACCCAGCTATATATACCAACCCCAGTATCAATGCTCACCTATACAGTGGGGAAGAGGGCATTTACACATCTACCACTAGTTGTGATGGAATGTATTTCCACAGGATGATACCTGTGAAATGTTAGTATATGCCAGGCAGTTCTCAGACAGATGACCTCCTGGGACATGTACATCCTGCAAACGGAAGTAGATTCCTTCACACACATACACACACACACTCTTACTTGGCAACACTGGGACTAGACCCTTACATAGGTATGTAGTGCTACTGCTGTGTGTGGCCTTAATTACATGCACCACACATCTTTTAGGATGAGGTGTGTTCCATGTTACATGTTACATGAAGAACATCCCCAGGTCTGTACAGTATGGTAATGGGGGATGTACTGGTTGTTTATGGACAATACATAGTGTGACATACTGTCATATACACATTGACAAACACATAGTCAGACACACATCTGAGAGACCTGGGCTTATCAGTGCTAACTAATTTGTCAGTGTGTCCATTGTGTTACAGAAAAGTTGCACACAGCACATGCGTAACTGGGCTAGATAGTGTTACAGTTACCTGTATGGTTGATGGTGACAGTGGTCCCCATACAGTGGAACATGGGACATGTACCAGGGGTACCATGGTGTCAAGACAGTATACCCAGCACCAACACTCCACAGTGGATATTGTATGCACTGAAACCCATGATAACACTCTAACATACACACTATCACACATTGACCAGGACTGAAATACAACCCCTTGTCCATCCCAAGAATGCTACTACAGGGATATGCATTTAATGCACGTATCACAGGCATAGTAGGGTGATGCATTGTCATGCCTCTCCTATGGTCAGCAACATCACTATCCCTAATACTGTGTGGTAATGCATATTGTAATAGGAGAATGTGGCCTCAGAATGCTGTGCCCTACATATATACACACATGCACACATACACACACTTGCCAGAACTCATTGGGTATCCCATACCTATCAACCCATTTATACAACAGTGTTGTGCTAATACTGCAAGGTCCAGGTAGCCTTTAGGGAGAAGAGTGTAACAAGGTACATATAATGTCTGGTACAGCAGCAGCCACATCTAACTATGGCAATGTGGGGTGCGGTGGGTGTGAAGGACCTCAGGGTATTCTCAGCTACAGGTCTACAAACACACACAGACACTGATATTCTCAGTAATGCACACGTACACATTTGTCAGTACTGGGGTCCATCGGTGCAGGTGTTCATAGGTGTGTACCAAGCAAATGTCCATGGAGAGATGGAAGGTGTAGGGGATGTGTGTACAGTGGTATCATGCCACCTGCCATGTGCCAGCAAGCCATCTATCAATAGATACCACAAAGGTGATTCTCAGGGTGAGAGTTACATGCATCAGCCAATCATCTGGTTGCCTCTTGCAGAGGGCCAATGAGGTGCTCCAGTTGACATGTATGCAACATGTATCACATAACATGGTCAGTTTCTGTCTTGGAGACCTGTACCCAAGCATGTTCTGTTGACTGTGGTAGTGTAGTTGAGATATCCATGGCATGTGGTGTGTACAGGGTGTGGATTCCTAGCCGTAACATTCATAACACAGCTGGGCAGACATGTCAGTGTCATCCAAGCATAAATTGCCTGTAAGTAGCCAAGATGGATACCTGACATCTGCACATCTCTACAGAGGACAGACATCAGCAAGCTAACTAGCTATGCATTAGGATGAGTGCGTTGACAGATAGATGTCTGACACCGATAGGTATGCCATTACTACATGATGGCAGCCCTCACTGACATGTGCTATAGACACAATAGTCTACGGTAATTTTCCACATGTCAGATCATTATCCAGTAGGAAATATTTAATGAGATACAGCTCATACACCAGGAACATGACAGTGAGGACTCAGAGTCCATCTCTGCATGCAGGGGTGTTTGGTTCCAGTACTACATTCTGCAATCTACTCTTACATGGGAAAGCACTGTCAACAGTAGTAACATAATGATATACTACATGCCAGTGTGACTGCATATAACCTGGGATACTATCCATGTATGTAACACATTTAAACAGAAAAGAGTGTTGTACAAGCCATATATACTCATGTGTCCCAGACAGTAGACTCACACCCCTTGCTACTGTAATGACAGCACATAGATGCATGGTATGTACATGGCATTAAATACACTTATTACAGATGACATTACCCTACTGTGTTATCAGACTGGAATGTGAGCACTGGTTACCAGGGCTGAGCCATGCTTAGCAGGTTTCAGCATTGCTGCAATATAAATGCTAAGCAGATTTGCACACTGTTAAGTGAAGCCTACATGGTGTAAGCACCTGTGCATTTAACTGTATGTTACCATTGCACAAACTCATGCAAACCCAATTTAAGCCGCTCAAAACTGCCTTAACCACTCTGTCTCCAACAGCCTTGTTCTACCCAGCAACAAAATAAACAGCCATTGCAGGTCTTGAACCCATGACCCTGTACACTATAGTGACAGCAGTCAACCACTAAGCCATCACAGCTGTGAAGACAGTTGTTGTTTTTCTAATATATCTGTCAGTAAAAGAAACTGAATACTATTGAATAGCTATGACTTCTACAACGACGTAGTACTTGTTAGTGATATTACTGTTGAATCACGTATATTGTTATATCTAAATATACACATCTCAGATAAATACAGTGTGATACATCTGGAAAGGTATAAACAACAGTAATGTTTACACATAACAACTAACAAACTTTAATCCTGAAACTTTCAAATCTTTGCTATCAAAAGTGAACTGGAATCCCTTAAAACTACACACTTTGGATGAAGCTGTCCACTTTTTTAACTCCACTTTCCTTAGTATTTTAAATTCTGTGGCACCCCTTAGAACAGTCTGCATAAAGTCTAACATAGCCCCATGGCTGACTGTAAACACACATGCACTACTAAAACATAAAGACAGAGCATGGAAAATTTGGACTAAAAGTAAACATCAACCAGACCTCTAGAAATATAAAGAACTTAGAAATCTTGCCAAACAACACATAAATTAAGATAAGAAAAACTTCTATAATAATCCATCTTCTACTTTTAAATCCAACCCTAAAAAGTTCTGGCACTCTGTAAATCAAATACTACACCCAGGTACTCAAGTCTCCCCTAACCCTCATCCTGACAAAACACATGAGGAAACTGCCTCCATATTTAACAACTACTTTATAGACTCGATATCCAAATTACTAAATCAAGACACAAGCCATCCCATCAACAATAACAGACCTAATAGCTCAAACTCTTCTATCAGTAGCAACCCTAACACTATCTTCTCCCTCAAACCTGTGTCCATTAACTATATTAAAACTCTTTTATCTAAATTAAAACCTTGCTCCACATCCATAGACAACATTCCCTCTGCATTCCTTAAGGTTGCTGTTGATGTTCTTGCTTTC